>NC_083365.1:74641253-74766253 GCF_030254825.1 Meriones unguiculatus
TGAAAGGAAGCTGAGTTCCAGTTCTTATCAGTGTGCGTGTGTGTTAGAAGCTCTCCACTGTTCATAAAAAGTATGGGTCTTTGTCTTTGGGAGTATATATTTAAAATAAGATATATTGTTCAAACTGCTAAATGATGTGGGAGTGGCTGGTCCTCCTCTTCCCCCCCATCCCCACTTCTCCTTCTTTTTGAGATAGAGTGTCCAATAGCTCAAACTACTTTAAACTCACTAAGGAGCCAAACATGACCTTGAACTCCTGATCCTCCAGTCTCCAACTCCAATGTTGTGATCAAAGACCTGTGTACCATGGTTTACTCAGCATTTAGGGTGGAAACCCAGGGCATTGTGAATGTTAAACAAATGCTCTGATAAGTGGGCTACCGCCTGGCATACATTTTCTAACTTTCCTCAAAGTTCTGTGTGTGTGTGGACCACCTTGTTTATGCTAGGAGAGCCATATTTTGCATGTGAGAAGGACTCTAGCTTTTGAGACAGTTACATGACCTTTGACTTATGTTTTCTACAAGGTTGGGAAGAAGAGAGGAAGGAAAGGCAGGGCTCTCTGGGCACTCCTCACGTATTGTCTCCTGGTAAGGACTTATCAGAAGAATGTTTCTCCTACTAAGGGGATTAACAGCCGCGGAGGCCTTTGAGGACAACCTTCCCTCGAGGTTGGCTTTGAATGCTACTTCCTGTTCCCCTGGCTGCACTAGAAAGGTGAACCGCACCTGTGCCACGCTTTAGTATTTCACTCATGCTGCTTCTGCCCCCACTTCCTGAGTGTTAGGATTGTCGGCTTGCACGACCACACTTAGTCCACGAAGTGCTAGGGATGGAACCCAGGGCTTTTTGCACACCAGGCAAGTGCACTCCGGGCTGCATCTACATGCCCGACTTGGAGAAAGCCATGAGACACTGTCACAAAGTGGATGTGTCAGGAGGTGGACCTGGTCCCATTGCAGGAAGGCCACTGGGCCTCAGCTTAGGACTTCATTCTTAGCATTTAGGGGCACAACTGTCTCTCTTTAGAGATTAGAATTTCTCTCCCATCCCCTCAAGTCTTCAGTACATTGTCTCTCAGAAAAGGATTATGACTACAGTGATGTGATATTTCACCACGCTGCTCAGGACAGCAAACAACTAAAAAAAAAAAATTTTTTTTTAATTGTTTATTTCTAGAATTTTCCTTGGAGGAGACGTGTCACTAGGGATTGGTTTTGAGGTTTCAAAAGCCCATACCATTCCTAGTGAGCCCTCATCTTCCTGCCTCAGGGTTGTCTCAAGATGTAAGCTCTCAGCTACTGCTCCAGGGCTGGCTTGCTGCCATGGTGATCAGAGACTCTAACCTTCTGGAACCATGAGCTTCCAAATTAAATGGTTTCTTTTATGAGTTGTCTTGGTCATGGTGGCTCTTCACAGCAATAGGACAGTGACCAAGACAATGCTGCATTTACTCACTGGCACCCAGGCGCTGTGAGGATTTATTGCCAACTTGACAAAATCTGGAATCACTGGGGAGACTGGTCTGTGGCCATGCTTTTGGGGCATTATATTGATTATCTTAATTGATAAGGGAAAGCTTTCCTTCGTTATGGGCCTCATCATTCTCTGAGCAGGGCATCCGGGACTGTAAGAGTGGAGGTGGGGCCTGTGTAGCAGTATGCAAGTGTTCTTTGTTCTCTTCTGACAATGGCTGGGACAGGACGGGATGCTTCAAGCTCTTCATTCTTGGCTCTCCTGACACGATGGACAGTAACTTGGAACTGTAAACCCAAATAATCTCTTTGCCCCTGCAAGTGGCTTTTGTCAGAATATTTTGTCATAGAAACCAGAAAAGAAACAGAGACAGGGCCGTTTGGGTTATCTGTCACGGTCTCACAGTGCTCCGGTTCGGGTGACCCTGATCTCATGAATATAGGCCTTCAAACAGAAGCCAGCACGGCTGGCAGATGAATAGAACAAAGAGAAGCTGTGAAGTGCTTCTTTCAAGGTGCTGGCTTCATTAGTGAAGAGAGAAGATCGTTTGCTGGGGGAGCTAGAACCTACAGTAAGGATGAATCCTCTCTCTACCTGTGGAACTGCAAAGGAGAAAGAAATCTGCTACTTTGGCTGTCATTCTTCCAGCTGCCAAAATTACATCTGCACGTGCTTAATAAGTGCTTCAGAGGAAAGAGACATTAAGTTGGTAGAGGAAGGCATGAATAGAAAATGCTTTCTAATTGACAGCGATGTGTTATTCCAGAATGTATTTAGTGTAGGTGAAGACTTAAGGCTCTAATCAGTGACATTAGGTCCTCACTGCCATAGAGGGTGATTACACAGATTCAGGAATAAGTTTGGACCCAACAGTGTAAAACTGACTGGTCCAGTGCTTGGCTGGCCTCTCCTTCCTCCCTCTGCAGCATACAGTCGGGGCGTGGTGGTGCGCGCCTGTCATTATAGCATCCTGGAGCTGGGGCAGAAGTGTCAGGACTTCAAGGTCATTCCAGGTATATGCAAGGTCAAATTCAGCCTGGGCTATATGAGATTCTGTGTCTGTCTGTCTGTCTACCTATATCCCTGGAGAGCAGTATATGCCCATGAAGACACTGCTGTGCTGCAGCTGAAGAAGCTGATAGAGAGAGAGGAGACCATCTCAAGAAAGTCTTTACTTGCAATTGAGCCAGGCTCCCTGGAATGTGTTCAGTAGGCTCTGCTTCATTGACGCGCAGAGGAGGAGCTGAGGCTCAAACAAGGAGGGACAGGTCAACTTCAGCTCCATATGGCAGAACTGAGGTAACTTACACAGAGCAAAGAACCCCTGAGGTCTCTGAAACAAACCCAAAATGAACAGTGGATCTTGTGGTGTATGCAGCATCAGGATCCGGGGTTCAAGCTCATCTTCAAATGCACAGGGAATTCAAGACCAGCCTAGACTATGTGACCCTAGACTCCAAATAATAACAAGGAAAGGTCAGGCACAGAAAGGCGTTGACAGGAGCTGGGAGGGAGATAAGAAAGGCGGGTGGAAGTAATCAGAGTGCACTCTGTACAGTCTGGCTAACTTATAAACATCGTGTACGGCGCAGCAAACACTTAGGTTTTGGTACTGTCCACCACTTCAGGCATACGTTGTGGGGATCTTTGGGTACCTTCCATGGGTAAAGCAAAGCATCATAGAACCCCACCCAGTATTTTGCTCCTAAGTGCATACTCTTCTCAGACGCTTTCTTCATTCCAGCTCCTGAATGGTTTGTGTGAAAGTGGAAAATGTACATTGAAATCTGTTACATTGATAACATTTTAAACAGATTTAATGTTCAAGACCAATTTTGGGCAGTTGTCCATGCAATGAACTGAGCCTTTGGGCCGTAAGTCCCTCGGTCTGGGTGTCTGATCTGAAAGGGACTGCTTGAACAGTCCAGCTTCCTTGACTGCCTACTTGCAACTGTTAAAAATACAACTGAGAAAGGATTAAAATTGGAGATGGAATGGCAAGGTACTATGTCCCGGCCCTGTGAAGGGGCTTACACATGCCCTGAGCATTAGTCATGACTGACAAGCGTGTGTGTGTGTGTGTGTGTGTGTGTGTGTGTGTGTGCGTGTGTGTGATTCAAATGCCTTGTTCTGTTTCCCAGTCACAAAGAACTCTTTGAAATCCAAGAAGGGATTGAAGAGAATCAGGCAGTAAATGGCCGTGAGCATTTTTCTTTTCTTTTCTTTTTTCTTTTTTTTTGTGGGTTAAATCTTTAATTGATGGAGGAAGGGTTTAGGTATCCAAGTAAGCTTTTCAACTTGCCTTCAGCCTCAGCTGCCTGACGAGTGACATTAATCTTTGTAGGTATACTGTTTTCCCTTAAATCCTCTGGTCTGACTTTGCCTAATATTTAAACTTTCTTAAATACATTTATTTTATTTATAACATAAAATAAATATATTGGTTTTTTGAGACAGGGCTTCTCTGTGTAGCCTTGGCTTTCCTAGACTCTTTGTAGACCGGACTGGATTTGAACTCACAGAGACCTGCCTGCCTTTGCCACCCTGAGTGCTGGGATTACAGGCATTTGCCCGCCTATATATGTGTGTGTTTTTGTGAAGTGCACATATTTTACATTATTGGATGATATTAAAGCGAGGCGACTCGTTAGAGGCTCCTTTTTCTGCATCTTCACTTAGTGTGTGCGTGTGTACAGACACGCCACAGTGCGCCATGCTGAGGTTGGAGGACAACCTGCAGTATTGGCTCTTTCTTTCCACCGTGTTTGTTCCGGGGATTGAACTCGGGTCTTTCAGACTTGGCAGCGAGCCCAGGATGTGCTGAGCCCCCTAACTGGCTCTTTCCGTGTCTCCTTTCCTGTATGTGCTGAGCCCCCTAACTGGCTCTTTCCGAGTCTCCTTTCCTGACACTCATTTTGAATAGACCTTGTGGGTGTTGGCTTTTCTATGGAGCACAGACTTTGTATGCAACTTGCAGAGATAGGCTATGCACACATTCAGCACGGAGAGGCCTTTAAATGGCCTGGGCCCTGGGAGGGCCAGCAGGGAAAACCAGGTGGGCCTGAGCGTGGATGAGTGCCTTCTTGGCAGGGAGCCCATTCTCACAATTAAAGCTGGGAAAACTTGCTTGTGGACAGTAATCCAAAGATACCAAAGGATTATGCAGGCTTACGTCCAGCCAACTGTGAACCGCGACTCTGAGTGCTACATGGACCGACCACGATTAAAATACGAGGAGACCTGGGGTGGGGGAGGGGCGGGAGGAAGGAAGCACCGGGTGTTTTCAAATGATATTTTACACACAGAAACCGCGCCTGCCAGCCGCCAGCAACTCCTAACCAGGGCCGCTGTAAAAACAGGGGCACCCTCTTCTACCCTGTACGGACTCTAGCACCGCTGTGTATTCCTCGAGTCTACTGGGCAGTCGCTTAATTTCTCTCTGATTAGTTAGCTATTACCGACACTAATTAAAACCTGCTTTGCCCTTAGATGTATGAAGCTATTTATAAAGTGCTAAGAAGGCAAATTCTTCCAGGAGCTATTAATTGTGGTAAGGGCTGTGTCAGCTCCAGCTTCGTGCTCATAAATGCAAACCCAACCTGGTCAATAATCCCTCGAGATGGTGACAATGGAACAGCTGGCTTTTAAGAAATGTGTGTGGAAGAGTGTGAGGAGATTGTTGGAAATGGCTGGGTAAGAACGGATAACAGCCGGAGCTGTGCAGCTCGGGGAGAGCAGGACAAAGGGGTATTAATGAGCCTCAGGTACGTACGCTGTACAAAGGGCAGCTTAGGCTGCTCACTGCAGCGCTTTGAGGAGGGTTTAAACTATGAAGGGCACACAGCGCATAACAGGGTTGGCCAAACGAGTTCCCAGGGATGACTGCTCTGGGGCCGTGTTGCGTGTCTCTTGGGAAAGGAAAGCAAGGTGGCTCTTGCAGCTATCACCTTGGTGGGGTTCTGGGCTCTTTTTCTCTGCTGTGTGTCTGTGGGCACAGGTGCACACATGCACACACGGAGAACAGGCCGTGGGCTTGCCACAGGTCAACCTCATCTGTCATTTCTCAGGCACTGCCTGCCTTGCCTTTTGAGACAGGCTCTCTCACTGGTACCTGGACCTCATGAGGTCAGCTAGGCTGTCTGGTCAGCAAGCTCCAGGCATCTATCTCCCCACCCTCTAGCTTCCATCTCTATCTTCCCAACACTGCGATTAAAAGCTTAAAACATTAAAACTAAGTGCTGGGGTGGTGGCCTGAAACCAGCCCTGATGCTTGCTGGGCTTAGGGGCGCATGGCCACTCTGTCCAGATCTTCACGTGGACACCGCGAAGCTGAACTCAGGTCCTTGTGCTTGTGTGGCTCCGGCATCACTTCTGCGTTGGACATCTAGTAAGTAATCGGCTTGCCATTGTTTCAGGGGATGGGGAGCCCAGTGAACTGTTTTAGTGGGAGAGGCCTACAGTGAGCAAGCAGAAGTGCATACAAAGCCACGTAGAACTACAAGACAACTAACCAAGGTGAGCCGATAGAATGCGCAGGGTAAGAGGAGACCTTTACAGCCCGGCGATAGAGCTCCAGACGATTTAGTGTTGTGGTCTCAAAACATGAGTTCAACAATGGGAACTATCTATTTGAAAGTGACAATGCATCTCCCATGTACAGCTTCAATATAGAAGAGATCTAAAAGCAGCCTATCTGTGTGTGCGTGTGTGTGTGTGCGCGCGTGTGTGGTTAGAGCACTCCCTAACAATTTAGGTCAGTGATAGCAAGTTGATAATAAAATTGCTTCCCTTACAGTGTATAAAGTGCACAGAAAAAGAATGAAAATAAACCTTAAAAAAAAAGAAATGGAGTACAATAACAAAAATGGAATGACTGGGGTCGGCAGAGTGGCTCATTGGTTGAAAGGCATGTGCCAGCCTGGCCGTGTGACATCAATCCCCCAGCTCCCCTCGGGGAAAGGAGAGAACTGACTCCCACAAGTTGTCCCTCTGACTTCCAAGCACACACACATGAAATAAAGATAATTTAAAAAAATTTAAAGTGATGTAATTGTCTCGTTGCTTCCAGGGTGGTCCTAGCCAGGCTTCGTGGTCTCTTCAAATCACACACTTGAGTCAAGTATCTGCACCATTAATATCTCTTTCTGCGTCTTTCCCTCTTTTCCTTATGTTTTCTTTTTCTGTTATTTCATTAGAAAATCACGCCTCCAAGTTAAGAAGGGGCAGGGACAGATACCCATCTTTGGTTCTGGTAAAGCCTGGTCGCTTGCAGATCCAGAACCGTGGTGAACGCTTCCCTGGAGGTGGACGCGTGGATGAGCTATTCATGCTGTGTGGAGGGGCAGCTGGACGACACCTGTCAACAATGACACACTGGGTCTCCAGTCTGCTCTTGGGCTCCAAGTAGCTCTGACACAAACATTGGTGTGTTTCTAGATGTGAGAAATAGGATAGTAGGCTGTTTCTAACAAGTGAGGAAAAGTGCTAACTTCTAGCAATGAATCAAAGCGTTTTTCAGAATTAAACAAAGCTTTGTTTGCTTTTATTTTACATGTAGGAGTGTTTTGCCTGGATAGTATGTATGTGCACGGTGTGCATGTGTGGTACCCCAAGAAACGAGAAGAGGGTGTCGGATCCCCCAGAACTGGGGTTACAGATGGTTCAGAGTCACCATGTGGCTGCAGGGCAACAAGTGCTGTTAACCTCTGAGCCATCTCTCTTGCTTCAAATTTTCCAGAATTTTTGAACTGTTTACAGATAGCTCAGTTTCTCTCTCTCTCCCTCTCTCTCTCTCTCTCTCTCTCTGTGTGTGTGTGTGTAATGTAGGTTTGTGGACGTGTTCATGTGTATATGTATGTGGGGCATGGGTGAGGCCAGAGGTTGACACTGGCTATCTTGTCAGTGTCTGTCAGTATTCTTTCTGGGCCAGGGTCTCTACTGAACCTGGACCTCATTGATGTGACTGGACTCTGGTCCCAGGGATCTGCCTGTCTCCACCCCCTCAGCTCTAGGGTCACAGATATGTGGAGTCATTCTCTTGAAACTATAGACATGGTCATGAAGAAATTCCTTTTTATCTTATTTCTTATTTCAAAAACTCTTTCCTTGTGAACAACCTAAAAACCACTATTTATCAGCGATGGCGACTTGGGCCACTGTTCCTTGTTTCACCATTTCCCTTGTGGTGGTGGGTGCTGTGCCATTCGTGGCCCAAAGCTCTTCTGGGAGTGAGAAATGGAACCTGCCGTTCTTACCAGTTTCAACACATGTTCCTGGAAGGCAGCCGTTCTTGTTTCCTTTCTGTTTCTGTGACAAAAAGCTCCAACAAAAGATAGCAGGAATAGGAGTAGGAGGGTTTATTTCTTTAAAAAAAAAACTTTTATTGGTTCTTTGTGAATTTCACATCATGCACCCCAGTCCCAGTCATCTTCCCCTTCCCCTCGTACTTGCCTTCCACCATTGCAACCTCCCCACCAACAGAGAGAGAGAGAGGGAGAGGGAGAGGGAGAGAGAGGGAGAACGGCTTGTGGAAGCTGTAGCGTGTCACAGTGTACACCACACAGTTTTGCTTGCAAATGTTCATTTCAATGACGTGGTCTGGTTCGAGGCCTCTGGCCTCTGCTACTCTATCCATACTGGAGCGTCACTGAAACTCCTCTGGGATATCCTGTTGTTTCCCTGTGTCACGGAGATCCTGTAGTTTTGCATTTGTAGGTCTGGCCCCTTCATGCACTCCAGCAGTTCATCCATGCTGTGGATGTTGGGGTGGGCCAGTTGGGAGCCCTGGAGGTATCTGAGCTGGTCAGCCTGCTGGCTCTCCTGTTCTCATGCCCTCTGGCCAGCTCACCCACAACCCTAGCAACCAGGGCCAGCTTTACGCTGCTGTCCAGATGAGGTGCTGTCCATTCTTCCTAGTGTTGCAGCAGGTGAAGGACAGGGACAGCTCTCCCAGCTGCAAGGGGCGAGGTGGGGGAAGGCACAGAGATGGCTGAATTACACAGAAGTGATGAACAGGAGCCTGTGATGTGGAAGCTTGGAAAGGCCCTGCAAGAATAATTCATGAGCTAAGGAAATGGGGTTCATCTCTGAGCTTTCTTCCCCTGAAAAAGTTGAATGAAATGCCATTTATTCCACTTTGACCTTAAGCACTTAGAAATTACTTGTTTAAGAAAACCCGTGTGCCCTTGGTGGTAGTGGTCAGGAGACTGGGAGGAAGAGGGGTTTGCAGGTGAGGTGGCCCACGGGAATGAGTGTGGGAGAGCTGGCCTTGAAACTATTTTGCCCTGTGGTAGCATAGAAAAGGGCTTGTTCCAACTAACAGATTTATAAGCTATCATTGAAGGAAAGTTAGGACAGGAATTCAAGCAGAGTCCGTGAAGGAACACTCTTAGCTCACAGGGTGCTAACATCAGCCAGCTTTCTCAGATAGCTGAGGACCACCTGCCGAGGGAATGGAGCCCAGGAGATTTGCCTCGGTCATGCTGGTCTTGTCTTGATCACAGCCAATTATTCTGCTAACATTTATGGGAAATATCTTCTAACCTCTTCCCTTTTGCTTCCTTTTCTCTCTTCAACAGCTGTTGATCCCAAGCTTAAACACTAATAAATAGTCTGTATCTCAACTACATCTCAAAAGACTGCTTCATGGGGAAGGCTTTTAGAACAGAAGCAAGAGCGAGAGGCATGTTGCTCAGTCAGTTGGTCCCTCTGAAGGTTGTTGTAAGCCAGCTGGAGTGCAGAGAGGTCTTCATAAAGTAGATGGAAATGCCTTCTTCTATCACATAGAGACAGAAGCTTGTCAGAATTCATGCCACCGAACTTTATCAGGGTTCAGGAGGGCTCAAAAATTAAGTGTTTGCCAGATTAAAACCATTTTCACTTACAGCATAGATTTTCAGTAGCAAATGCTCAGGTCAATTATATTTTTGCTTTTTAAAAAAAGAGTCTTGTAGGTAGTGCTGGTGTTCACAACCTTGCAAACAGAGTACCTGATAAATGGAAAAACTGTCATTTAAGTTTAAAAATCAATAACGTAACGTAGCAAAACAATTGGCTTGTGTTCTATAAGTGATGATGCAGACACATGCACATGAAATGAGTACCTTGTCAGAGCAAAGCATCCCTCACTCCCCACCTGCTGCAGGGCAGGACTGTTCTGCTCTGCCCATTACCCTGAACTTTCCAGACCAGGGGCAGGGCTTCCCCTCTCCGTCCTTCACTGTATAATCCACACGTTTTTGTTCCCCCTCCTCTCTCTCTATATATATCTCCTCTTTTCTCCTCCTCCCACTCTCTTCTTTCTCTCTCTACACATGCTTCTCTCTCTCTTTCCCCCAGCCCCTGCACGGTGGCAGAGAGCTGCTTCAAATAAACCTGCATTTGTGTACTTTAACTTGTCTTGCTCATATCGCCGCTTCAGAAGAATTACCACAAAGCTTTTTAAAAACTTTTATTTTTAACAGTCTTGAATAAAGGAAGGGCTGGGGAAATGGCTCAGCACTTAAGAGCACAGGCTGCTCTTCCAGAGGACCCCTGTTCAATTCCCAGCACCCACATGGAAGCTCACAACTGTTTGTAATCCCAGTTCCAGGGGATCCGACACCCTCAGAGAGACAGACAAACACCAATGTAGGCGAAACACTAATGCACTAAAACAAAAATAATTACGTTATATTAAAAAAAGAAAGAGAAAAGGGGCTTGGAGATTTGGCTCAGTTGGCAGAGCGCTTCGCTAGGATGCATAATCCTGGGCTAGACGTCCAGCATGAACTGGGCATGGGGCATATGCCTGCAATGCCAGCATTGGGTCATCCTGTGTGCCACCCTCCTCCCATCACTGGAGCTACACAGCAGACCGACGTTCTATGAGAAAGGAATCTTTTCCTAGAACACAATAATTATCCCAATGTGGTGGCTGGTTTCATGAGCTTTTGGCCATAGATGGCGTACACCTGCTTTTTGCCTCTACAGCTGCTTTCTCCATTTTTTTTAGCAACACACTCGGTCAGGTTTGTGTTGGGAAGCAGTTTTCATGTTTGTACTTCTCCTGGGAAATCTTTATTGTCCTAGCGGAAGGGTCATTGTACTTTGAAAATAGCATTGAAGCTTTCATGGCTTTCTGCTGTTTCAGAAGAACATTTTACAGCAGGCATCACCCTGGAGCTCGAGGGCAAAGCCACTGCCCTCCCAGGACAATGCAGCGTTCAGATTCTGCTCAGCTCACAGACCCACACTGGGAGGACACACCGGCTCATAGCCACACTCGGGCTGCCGTGTGCGCTGCCCCTTTTCCCGTGCTTGTCTTGAGTCCCTCCTCTCTTCGCACTTACATGCTGCCCTGAGGTATGCAATGGACGTACTGTTTTTATTGTTACCACTTTGGAACCACTGTCATGTTTTTGTAAACTAGGACTATTTGTAATATTAACAACTGAAAACACAAAACAAATTAAAACAATAATATATAAAACCTACACCTGGTGCTAAGTGCTGTTTTAAGGAAACTATCTCTGGTGGGGGCAGGGGCAGGGGTCAAGGATCTCATTTATTTATTTATTTATCTATTTATTTATTTATTTATTTAGACAGGGTTTCTCTGTGTAGCCCTGGTTGTCCTCACAGAGATCCACCTGCCTCTGCCTCGCCGAGCGCTGAGATGGCAGGCATGCACCACAGTGCACGGCCAAGGATCTCATTTTAAGCCCATTTCTTTTCTGCTTCTGCTTCCTTCCTTTCTTGTTTTTGGATGGATTCTCTCACCCCTTCTCCCTTTTCCTCTTTATTTTTAAAGATCTATTTTTTTTTATCTATGTGTATATGTGTACATATGTGTGCTTACGTGCAGGTGCTTTTGGAGGCCAGAAGAGAGTGTTGGAGCCCCTACAGCTAGAGTCACAGGCAGTTATGAGCTGGCTGACATGGGTGCTGGGAACTGGACTTGGGTCCTCTGAAAGAGAAGGAAGCGTTTTGAACTTCAGAGACGTCTCTCCAGTCCCTCTTTTCTCCCTTTCCCATCAACTCCTTTCCTTTTTTGAGAATCAGGAAACATCAAAATGGAAATAGATCAGTCTGATGATCTCATTGTTCAGATGTGGAATTTGAAGTTGACAGAATTGTAGGAACTGGGCTATGAGGCTCAGTTGGCAGAGTCCTTCCTGATCATATACTAAACCCTGTTTAATCCAGAACTTCATTAAAGACAGAATGGCTGTACATCCCTATAATCCCGTCACTGGGGAGGAGGTGGAGTCAGGAGATGCCCGGGCCTTGCTGGTCAGCCAACCCATCAAATTGGCACTCTCTGGCTCCTTAAAATAAGGAATTTAGGAAGACACCTCAGGTTGACCTCTGACCTCTACACACAGACAACACATACAAGCACACATACCCCTGCATGTTCCCCTAGAGGAAAAGGAAATAGATCTCAGTGTGCAGGGTAGTGGTAATCATCAACGAATAGAATCTAGGATCCCCTTCCAGACAGGCCCCTGGGGATGCTGCTGGGTGTGTGTGTCTTAATTACCTCAGTGGAGGCGGATGGCCCACCTGCTGTGGGAAGTCTCACTGCCCTGCTGGAACCCCAGACCATAGGAGTAGAGGAAGGATTGAGGAGCAGGAAGCTTTCATTGTTTTCTTTTCTGATTGGAGGTAGAATGCGACGAGCTGCTTCAAGCCCCCGTCGCTGGACTTCCTCATCATGGACTCTCAACTGTGAGCCAAGGTGAACGTCTGCTTTCATCAGGGTGTTTTTATCACCACAACAGGAAAATACACGAAGTCACCCCCCACCCCTTCAGACACCCACATTCCTTCTCAGGGCCCAGAAGTCTGGCCTCGGCTTGTCTCTTCCCTGCCTCACACACAGGGGCTCTCTCAGTTCCCTGATGCTCTTACGACTGCCCCACCCCCACCTCCCAGAACTTTCTCAGAGCTGCTTTTTAGTCTGGAGTGTTCCTACTTCCTCTTAGGTCCAGGGTTGCCTCTTTCTCAGGATTTAGCTGAAATGCCACTTCTTAGCAGGCACGATTATTTTGTTTGTCTGAAAGTAAAAAAAAAAAAAACTCCCACTCAAAATACCCTAAAGAAATAGCTGGCTGCTGTCTCATGAGTTTTAAAGTAGTTCTGGCTTCCAGAAAGTTTTGACCCATATCTCTGAGGACCCCATTATCTCTGTGGACCCTGTTTCTCTCATCTTCTGTGTAGTCTCTTCCCATGGCAACAAAACCACTATCACATTTCAGGCTGCATCCCCTGAGCATAAATACGGAGGAACAAAGAGGCCTCTCACCTCCAGGCAAACACTCTTTCACTGGCCTTTGCTGTGAGTGTACGCATTCATGTGTGTTTGAGTGCTCATACGCTTTGGCTACATGTGCAAACATGTATGTGCCGAAGCCAGATATAAACCTGGGGTGTCATGTCTCAGGAGCTGCCCTGTCTGAGGCAGTCTCTCACTGGCCAGAGACTACAGCATGGGGTAGGCTTGCAGTTAAAAACTCTTGCTTTTCTTTCCGAGGACCTGGTTCCTAGCAGCCATGTCAGCAGGCTCAAAATTCCCTATGACTCCAGGGAGCCATCTGTCTGCATCTTCTCAGGCTAAGATTACAAGTGTGCACCACCCTGCCTGGCTTTAAAACAACAACAACTACCAGACAAACATATGGGTGACTCTGGGGCTGGAACTCAGGTCCTCATGTGCTCATGGGGTTGTTTCCTAGGCCTCTCACTGGCCTTCGTTGGATCCCCTTTGGGGGTCAGATGACCGTTTCACAGGGGTCATTTAAGATAATTAGAAAACACAGATTTTTAACATTACGATTCATAACAGCAGCAAAATTACAGTTATGAGGTAGCAACAAAAATAATGTTGTGGTTGGAGGGGCAGTCACCAGAGCATGAGGAGCTGTATTAGGGCGCAGCATTAGGAAGGTTGAGAACCGCTGCTCTAGTGGCTTGGTTCTTGGTCCCTTCTGATAGCCGTGCCCCAGTTCCCTTGACACCGCTCTTCTGATTACACCTGCTCCTGCCACTTTGGGAAATTGCTCTTTTATTTTTTCCCTCCCTTCCCTTGAATTTCACTTGAATTAGAGTCTCAATAAAGTCCCAGTTTGGGGTCTGGGAGATGCGCAGTCAGTCAAGCACATACTGCATTAATGTGAGGACCTGCATGTGATGCCCAGGACCCTTGTGAAAAGCTTCCCATGGTGGCATGTGTTTGCACTCTGAGCACTGAGCACATGGAGGCCATCCCTGGGGCTCGCTAGCCAGGCATGTAGCCCACTAAGAGGCTCTGGTCAAGGAGAGATGCTGTATCAAAATGTAAGGTGGGCCACTCACATTTTAGGTGGTCCTCTAGGCTACACATACACACGTACTTCCCCACATAGGTGCGCGCGCGCACACACACACACAGACTCTCAGTGATCCGCCCTCTTCTGTCCTCCTAGTGCTGGCATCCTACAAAGGAGCCACACTGTACTCGGTTTATACGGTGGTAGGATAGAACCCAGGGTTTCATGAATGCTAGGCAAGTGCTCTACCAACCAAGCTATTATATATGTAATAAATATATAATACATACATATATATGTAGTCTCTGTGTGTCTGTGTGGGGGTACATACACACGTGTGCAGAGGAGGATCAGATGCCCTGGAGCTGGCGTTATAGGCAGTTGTGTGTGGCCTGCTGTGGGTGCTGGCCCTCTGGGAGAGCAGCAAGTGCTCTTAACTGCTGAGTCATCACTCCATTTCCCCAGAATTTTTAAGAAAGAGTTAATTATACTTTTCTAGAGAATGGAGGTAGGAAGCCCCCCCTCTGCATTTTCACAGCTGCTACAAATTCACCCCCTTTTCTGAAAACTAGACTGATGTCAGAGTCAGAAGGGGGTGGAGAGAAAGAAAAGCTAGAGCAGCCTAGGAAGATGAGTAAGCACCAAGAAAGAAAGAAGACTGGAAAGAGTGTCGTGAGGAGCTCAGCTCACGAGGGTGCTTGTGGTCACGAGCCTGGGAGGGAAGAGGCACTGGCAGAATGGAGTTGGAGGAGATGCCCTTTCCTACTCTGGTTCATTGTCAACTACTGGTGGTCCTTTTCCATGTGGCAGGGAGCTGAAGATACTGTGACCAAAGTGACTGGGTCTGTGCCCCGGTTGGTGTTCGTGTCCAGTAAAAGTCCAGTAAGGTAGACACAAGCAAATGAGTAGAGGAGGGGGAGGACTGGATGCAGATGTCAGACTGAAATCACACATCTGCGTTTGCTCTTTGTGAAACTTGATACCTCATGTAGTGCCAATTAGGGACGTGTGTGTGTGTGTGTGTGTGTGTGTGTGTGTGTGTGTAAATGCCTCACATGGGTTCCGTGTGTGTGTGTGTGTGTGTGTGTGTGTGTGTAAATGCCTCACATGGGTTCCGTGTGTGTGTGTGTGTGTGTGTGTGTGTGTAAATACCTCACATGGGTTCCGTGTGTGTGTGTGTGTGTGTGTGTGTGTGTGTAAATACCTCACATGGGTTCTGTGTGTGCGTGTGTGTGTGTGTGTGTGTGTGTGTGTAAATATCTCACATGGGTTCCGTGTGTGTGTTTGAACTCAGGTGAGCGAGCATTCACATAGCTGTGCATGGTCAGAATTTAACCTCAGAAGCCATTGCCATCCTTATTATTATTTTGAGACAGTGTCTCTCACTGGCCTAGAACTCATGTAGGCTAAGGCCCCAGATATACTTCTGTCTCTACCTTCCTAACACTGGAATTGAAGCTGGAGTTATAAGTGTGTACTATAATCACATACAGCTTTTCTTTTTTTTTTTTTTTTAAAGAAAACATGGATTCTGGAGTTCTGTTTTAAAACAAAACCCAGCGAGCAAATAAGCAAAGCAACAAATGACTGAAGGTGGCTGGGCAGCCACGATTCGTCTCTGCCCTCCCGCTGCTTACACAAAAGAAGTCTGGTTAGTTCGTGGAAGACGGGGTCTGCTGTCGGGACCGGGCATTCCTGAGTAAGATGGGGACGCTCTTCTCTGGCGACGGCCCCAGCTGAAGCTATACTCAAAGGGGCATAGAGTAGACTGTGTGTGCTGGGTTGCTCCCCAACTTCTCAAGAAAGGCGGCAGCTAGGCCCAGGTCCTCAGCAGAAGACCCAAGACCATCTGGAGAGCCCAGCCATCACTAGAAACAAACTCGAAAAGGCACCGGTACTGGGGTTTTCCAAACAAATGGTCCTGGAGTCACACCACGGGCGAAACCCCCGTCAGAAGCTGTTGAGCCTGCAGCGCTGGCGCTCGACAGTTCAGTTCCCCGTTCCTCCGGAGAACAGATGGCCGAGGGTCGCCAGACATCTGGGCAAGGTTTCTAACAGGAAAGACCACAAACTAAACAGGAAAAAAAAAAAAAAACAGTTTGGAAGAAACAAATTAGACAGGGAGAAGAAAATGCGTAGAACAGAGAAAAGTACACCTTAAGACTCAGTGGCACAGAAGATACTGTAACTAGGAAATGAGAACAGGGTGCTAAAAATACACGGGGAACGAAAGGAGCCCTATTAAAAATGACTGCCAGGAGCCAAAGGTTTGGTTTGGGGCAGCGCATGTGCCTCCCGTATGCAGGTTCCAGTTCAGCCCCCAGCTCGGAAGAGGGAAAACGGCAAAGGAGAAAATTCAGTATTAGAATGGGAAACTTGAGGAAACCTCCCCCCAAAGGGAACAGAAGGACAGATCAGTGTAGGCTTCAGGACACTTTGTTTTTATACCGGCCCCCCCCCCAAGGGCTTAGGCTGCAGCTCAGCCAGGGGAGGGCTTACCTAGCTTACTCAAAATCCTGGGGGTGATCCCAGGACCACATCAGCTGTGGTGGCTCATGCCTGTAGACCCCACACTCAGGAGGTAGAGGCAGGAGAAGCAGGAGTTTGAAGGCATCCTTGGCTACATAGAAAGTTCAAAATCAGCCTGGGCTACCCAAGAGCCTGCCTTTAATAAACAGGCCAGCGAGATGATCACTGAATCAAGGAACCTGTCTCCAGGCCCAAAGACTTGAGCTCAATCCCCAAGACTCACATGAGGGCAAGCGAGGACTGACCTCTGCAAGTTGTCCTCTGACCTCCATACACGACCATAGGAAGCACCTTCCTCCTTTTGAAAGAAAGAAACAAAAATGTAATAATTTAAAAAACAAAACTGCCCCTTCCTTCAAACATGAAAAGACAGAGACTTGTGCTGAGTGAAGGTGATAAAACCGCAAACACACTCAGGAGCTCTAACTAACATGGATTTCAGAGAAAGAGAAGTGATGGGGAGAAGGTCAGGTGTTGCCAAGGAAACAACTGAAAGGGTAATTCCCACACTAGGAAAAACACGAGTTCTAGCCTGCAAAGTTACCTGGTGCCCGTCATGACAGCACCGTGGGTGACAGCACCCTCTATTTGTACTGCTGTGGACATTCAGAACACGAAGCCAAAGAAAGCACTAAAGCCATGCTGCTTAAAACGAGCCACTAATTAGAGCGGGTGCAGTTCCAGCCGGAACTTGGTGAGCTGGAGCTCACCCGGCTAGGTGCCTTCAGACCTGGGACCCAGCTTCCAGCCGGGCTATCGGGCAAGCGCAAGCTGTCTGAGAAAATGTACACCCCCTATGCATTCCTTCTCAGGAAGCTGCAGAGAAGCATGTTTGGAGCAAACCAAGGAAAACAGACACTGTTTTCTGAGACTGTCAGAAGATTCCAAAATGTTGGCCAATAACCTGATACTTATGCCAGCTAGTCCAGACTGGACCAGGTCAGGCCTCAGTTCCTGTCCACTCTGTTCTCTGGGACAGGGTCCCTCACTCATCCTGGAGTTCGGCAGTTAATTAGGCAGGGTGGCTGGCCCTGAGCCCCAGGCAGCCTCTGGTGCTCACTGCCATGCCCTACTTCTTACATGGGTGCTGGCGATCAGACCTGGTCTCTTTTCTTGTGCAGTAAGCGTTCTACTGACTGAGCCATCTCCCCCTCCCTGGCCTTGGTCATCTCCGCATAACACACTGTGTATGTCCTATTGTTTTCATTTTTGGTGCTTTCCAACATGTGGTGGCAGCAAGGAGGTTCGTGAGTAGATGCCTGTGGTGAGGGACGGGTGTGAATGTTCTTGGAGGAGGATGGACAGGGAAAATCCTGGGAACTATTGAGAACAGCTTCCATTTCAGTCTTAACTGATTGCTGCCATGCTGGACTGTGGGCCTAATCTGTTAGCTCTTTCATATGTTAAGACAGCTCTCTCATTCTCTCTCACCTGTGTGTGTGTATGTTAGGGATTTGACTCAGGTCCTTGTGCTTGCAAGGCATTACACTTTACCAACTGAGCCATCTGCTCACCTCCTACAAGTCTGGGCTGTTTAAAAGGTGAAGTTTCTTATTGGTAAGCGGTAGAGAAGCCCAGCCCAACCGGTTTGTGGGTCCCCTGTCACCAGGAGGCTTCTGGGCAAAAGCCAAGGGCTACCTTGTGGCATCCTTTTAAGCACTTTGGCCGTTCTTATAGACCTTGGTAAGTGCCAGGCTGTGGTGGCACATGCTTTAATTCCAGGCCTTGGGAGGTAGAGGCAGGGGGATCTCCGAGTTAGGGTCCAGCCTGGTTTCCAGGGTGAGTTCCAGGACAGCCAGGGCACAGGAAATCCTGCCTCAAACAGATAAATATACAAACAAAACCAAAACAAAACAACCTTGATAAGTGATTCCCATTTGTTTGTTTGTTTGTTTGTTGGTTTGTTTGTTTTTTATCAGAGACTTCCTTAGAGATTTGGAAGTCATACTGCATGTAAAGTCAACCCCTGCCTTGTCCACTTAAGCTACGGGACTGAATGGCCCCTGGACTGTCATCGGGGTTGTTAGAAGAGGGAACAAGACCAAGAACAGCAGTGAGCTCCCGGGCTCTGCTCCCTTCCCTGGCAGCTCCACATAAGCAGTCGGAAGCCTGTCATTTAGTTGTTACAGATCACAGCCTCTTATAAATGGCCCTGCCTTGTCTGCATGCATTGCCGGCTTTGCAATGATGAGTGAGGACAGAGGCCATCCCTCATCCCCTTTGCATGAGTGTGATTGATGCTATGGCAGGGTTAGATTTACACTTGGCATGTGATGTTTCAGCCAATTATAAAGGGCTGAAAATGGCCCCAGAACAGATGACATGTGCTCTGGGTGAGAAGTGGGGAAATGGAGCATGAATGAGCCAGTGGGACCAGTGACCCTATGCAGTGAGAGTGAGGTCCTGTGAGGTCTCTTCATCTCCTACCTCATCTCCTAAACAACTGTACTACACAAGTAGAGAAGTGACTTAATGGAGGCTGTAGGGCTGGGCCTGAGGACTGGAAGTGACTGGGAAGGTTTTTTGTTCATCAAAGTTACAACCTTAGCAAGCTCCCAACACAGGCTGAAGGAGGGACAGATGGATGGAAGGAGTCTCTAGGCTCCGGAGATTTCTCCCAGGGGCCTCAGGACATAGCTGTGGAAGTTGAACCTCTCTTAGCGAAGGGAAACAGCCAGAACTGTTGCCTCCTGTTGTTTTTCCTTGCTGCTTCTAACATCTAAGCCTCCCTTTCCCACAGGGAACCTGTTCTGCTAGCTTGGGAAGCAATGTGACTGACCTAACTCCTCCTTCTCTCCTAGAGAAAGGCATAAAACTGGCTCAATCTCCCCAGAGCTGGGCTCCCCTAGCCTCTGAGGTCAGCTCAGGGTGGACGTGAGACGCCAGCTTGCATAACCCGAGCGATTTCTGGTACATGAGCCACCGACAAAGAGAATAAAGCGCTGCTTTTCCCGTTATAGGTTAGAAGTTGATATTACCTGAACCTACGGAATACTGCATTCCTCTAACCAGTCTTGATGCCTTTGCAGAGGCCTTGGGACACAGTTCTGCTTGAAGTCTACCTCCGAACTTTCAGTGAGGAGCGCCATTTCATCTTTTCTTTTTCTTTTCACTGAAGCTAGTTTAACCTCAGTTTCTGTTATGTACAAGAGTCCTGGCTAATATGTCACTTTGTAAACACACACACACACACACACACACACACACACACACACACACACATTGTTATACCCAGTTCGCGAGCCCCCAAAAGATCTCCAGGAATCTACTCCGTTGCAAAACACATGAGGGTCTTTTTATTGGAAATTACAAGCTGCAGCTTGGGCTACACAGCCCCACTGCCTAAGCGGTGGGAGCTGAGCGCCCCGCACCCAAGTTAGTGGGGTGATTTATAGATTTTGGTCCCTCCCAGCATGCCCAAGGCAGGGGCAATTCCTGCCTGGCAAGCATCTATTGGTCAAGGTGTTACATTTTGAATAGATTGGCTATAGGAAGGTTCCCAAATTATTAATGACCTGGTGTCCCTCCCTAAGGGGGAGGGTCCAGTTTCCTAGCAACCGTATCTCTAGTGGGTGGGGAAAGAACACAGCGAGGCAGTCCTTCCCCTCAGGGCATTTACTAACTATACCGCGCCTACTCTGGTCTTAACCTTATCTTTTGGTCTCTCAACATCTATGTGTAAGTACTGCTAAGCAGGCTGATGATATTAACATATTAATAATAAGTTGATTATCATATAGATATAAGATTAGTTTATTCAACCAATGTATACTATGTGTCAAATTATGCTGGAGACTAGAGGTGAAACTGAACAAACTAGACAATATGGTTGACCTGTCCCATATTGGTTTTGTTTAAGTGTGGTCTTGAACTTGTGTAGCTGAGGACAACTTTGAGCTTCTGAATCTCCTGCCTCCATCTCTTCAGTGCCTGTGCCACACACCTGGGTTTTGCAGCCCTGGGAATCAAATTAGGACTTCGTGCATGGTAAGTAAACAATCTTCCAACTGAGCCAGACGCTGAGCCTGGCCATACTGATGGTAAATCAGATATCAGATGACTGGAGCATTTAAATTGTTCAATATTGCCTACTATACAACAGGACAGTGCTATGATAAGCAGTAAACAGGACATATGGTTTGTCCGTTTTTGGAATGTAACTCTCTGCCTCATTTTTTGTCTGTAAAATAAACACTTTTTTTTTTTAGACAAGGTTTCAAATGGCTCCCCTCTCTCCTGGGATTACCAGTGTGCACCATGTACCTGATCTGTGTGGTGCTAATGGTCAAACTCGGGGCTTCATGTATGCTAGACAAGTTCTCCAACTCTCGAGCCCAAAGTCTCAGACCCTTGACATTCTTTTAAGAGATGCAGTTCAGATTTTGGATTGATTACTTATTTATTTATTGGATTTTGGAATCTTACATATACACAATGAACTGTCTTGGAGATAGAACCCACAACTGAAATAGGAAATTAATTTCTGTTTCATGCACACAGATACATGAGTGTTCTAGTTTCAGTCTGTTGCTGCGTTAAAACACTCTGACCAACAGCAACTTAGGGGAGGAAAGGGTTTATTTCAGCTTCTACTTCCAGGTCACAGTCCATCATTGGGGGAAGTCAGGCTGGAACTCAAGCCAAAGTTGAAACAGAAACCATGGAGGGCCGATGCTTTCCTGTTTACTCAGGGTCATGCTAGCTTTCTTATATGGCCCAAAGGCCACCCACTCAGAAAACAGTGCCACTCACAGTGGGCTGGGCCATTCTGCATCAACTACCAAAATAACCCTTCACAGGCATGTCCATGGCCAAACTGTCAATTGAGACTCCATTTTCAGATGACTATAGGCTGTGTCAGGTTGACAGTTAAAGCAAAGACAGTAGTCACACTTGCCTTCAGCTGCGGCCACCTCCCTAGTGTTGGGATTTCAGTCCTGTTTCTTCGCACCTGGCCTCAGCGTGAAGATGTTTCAAATTAAATCCCAGTTAAATTGCTTCTATCTTTCTCCTCCACCTGACAGTCTGGTAAGAAATGTTTTATTCCGCCTTCCTGGGCATCATGGGTCATCTCATTATCCCTGGCTTCTGTATAGCTGGGGGTCAGTGCTCTCTGTGTGAGAAGTAGCAGGCAGGGGATGACTCTGTAATTAGCATTGTGTCACAATGGGGTGGCTGTGGGTCCCCCACAGTGCAGAAGCAGGAGCAATGCAAGAGGATCCTAGTCAAGACTGCCCTTGGCTTATTTGGTAACAGAAGAGGTAACTGCATTATGTAATTCCTTTTGCCAAAACAAGAAAGGATGTGACAAAGAGGAGATGCAATATCTCCATTAGGGTAGCAATTCCCAGAGAACTATCCCCTGTGCTGGGCTATCTCCACTATGCCAACAGAGGAAAGGCCAGTGAGGACTGCCCAAGCTAGAGAGCAAACAACTCGGCTGGGGTGGCCACAGGGCAAGGTGGGAGGGCAGCCCAGTCAGAGACTAAAGTGTGTGCATTAGGGGGAGTACAGCGGAATTAAACACACACAAGGCATGCAACACTGTGTGTGCGCGCATGTGAGAGAGAGACAGAGAGAGAGGAACAGAGACAGAGACAGAGAGAGAGAGGAAGGAGAGGAAAAGGGAGAGGGGGAGAGAGGAGTGAAGAGAAAGAGAGAGAACACATTGGTGTATGTTCACAAGTATGCATGTGGAGGTCAGAGGATAACCTTCAGTTCAAGAGTGCCTCCTAAGGAGCCAGGCTTCTGTTTGTTTTGTTTTCAGATGACTTCTTTTACTGTATTGGAACTGGCTAAGTAGACGAGACTTACCGGCCATTGAGCTCCAGTGTCTAGATCGTCAGCTCTGAGATTGTCTTTCTCTCTTGTCCTCATTCTCTCTCTCTCTCACACACACATAAAGATTGTGCCCTATAATGCTTGGCATTCACATGGGTTCTGGAGATGGAACTCAGATCTTCTATGGTTGCAAGGCAAGCCCTTTATTGGCTTGGCTATCTCCCCACAACAGTCTTTTAATATGAACATCGCTTAGCTGTGTCTGACCTTAAGTCAGAGGCACAGGCCATATGCTTTCTCTGACCCATAAAAGCCACTGAGTGAGGAAGTGATTTATTGCTGGAGATCACTGTCCACACAGGCATATCCTGGATGGCTCGCCTCATTGTTTCCTTAATAAGGGAAAAGAGGGGAGCAGGGCTGGGCGTGGGTGCAGGAAAGGAGCAAAGACCTTATATTTACTTGTTCTAACAGACTCGGTTTGTTTGGAAGGAGAAGGAAGATAGAGAAGGATTTTCAATTCTCAGGGGGGTTTTCCTGCCCAACAGCTCAGCAAGTTGTGAGGGAGGGAGAGCTGGGAACTTGAAGAGGAAGAAAAGGGTCATGAACTTCAAATGCCTAACTTGGGATTTGCACAGACTGTTTAAAGAGAGAACATTTCATAAATGGTAAATCGGTAAATCATCCTAGAGCCTGAGGAGAGGGGGCCTGGCATGTTTTCATGAATGGGTGACATGAAAGAGAGGACTGTTTCCCAGCATTGAGAAACATCAAAACAATAGCAGCTGACAATGCTTTCAACAGGCGCTGGGATCCCAACAGGGATTCCTTTGCTGAGTAGCTGCCCCCTGTAGCAATGAGCGTCCCAGGAGGCCTGCAAGGGATAGCGGGGAAGTGCCTGCAGCCAGCCAGCCCCGCGGGTCAGCAGAGAGTCCCCTTCCTTCTCTACAGTCCCAGGCTCCCCGCAACAGCCATTTCAGCAGATTGCAGCCGGGTTGCTCACCTCTTATTATCTGAAGATGCTATCTGGAAGGACTTGCGATCGGAACGTTGCCCCAACATCTTTTCTGATCTGCTTCTGTTTGGGGCATGAAAACACATGCTGTGCTGTTCTTAACGCTGTGCTGTTCAGAACACTTGGGACTTGCTTTGGCTTTCAGGCTCTGTGAAAGCAGACACTCGGACATCTGGTGGCCTCCCTCAAAGGGTTATGAACCGGCTCCTGGTAATGGTAATCTAGAGGGACTTGTTAGGTAGAACTGTAAGAAGCTAAGCCAGGGGTTAGAGATGTAGGTCAGTTGGTAGAGAGCTTGACCAGTATGCTTAAGGCCCTGGGTTCAATGCTTATTGCTGCATAAAGCGGGCACAATGGTCCACTCCTGAAATCCAAGCCCTTGGGAGGTGGGGCTAGGAGAATCAGAAGTTCCAACTCTTCCTTAGCTACAGAGCACAGCCAGCCTGGGCTATAATAAGGTACCATTAAAAAAGGAAAAAAAGAAAAGAAAGCAGATAAACAATGAGGCTCATGGTAAAATATATGGGGACAGCATCCAAAGCATGCTCTTCATGCAGCCTTCAGAGCTCACCTTTCACAAGACCTCTCTCTTCTCCCAGGTTGACTTACAATAGCCCTTAACCTTGGACCTTTCTGGGGAAATTAAAGGATCAGGAGCCCTTTGAAAGAGTTTGGGTTCTAGAAGGTGTTCTCTGGCCACACCACAAGGCAGTTAGCTGGATGGGTAGTTTGAGGAAGGAAGGAGTTACATGATAGAAGTCAGAAGGGAGGGGTTGGGCTTGCTCAGTGCCCCGTCCTGTGCCTCAGCACTTGCTATCACAGAGCGTCAGCAGAGTAGAGAGCCAAGACACCAGCGTTAACATATAGGAGAAGCCAGTTAGCAGGAAATCTGGAATCCCCTCCCCCCAGGGCTGCATGTAAGGAACAGAGCATGAGTAAGAAAATACTGCCATTGGGGCTTGGGGTGCAGCTCGGTTGGTTGGTAAAGTATTTGACTATGTATTGTTTATGAAGGCCTGTATTCAATCCAGAGACACACAAACTGGACATGGTGACACATGTCAGCAATCCCAGCACTCAGAAAACGGAGGTAGGAGGGTTAGAGGTTCCAAGTCATCTTGAGCTACCTAGTGAGTGCAAGCCAATCTTGAAATTCTATCTGAAAAAGTTTATGGAGTAAAACAAACAAACAAACACCTAGAAGAAGAAAAAAAAAAGAAAGAAAAGGGGGCTTAGGAGTTAGGTCAGTAGGTAAGAGCGCATGCTATCCAAGTATGAGCTGAACTTTACAAAGGGGGCTTAGGAGTTAGGTCAGTAGGTAAGAGCGCATGCTATCCAAGTATGAGCTGGACTTTACAAAGCACATGGTAGAGTGCATTTGTAATCCTAGCACTCCTACAAGGATATGAGAGGCTGAGACAGGAGACTGTCGTTTCTGGCTCCCTGTGAACACACACACAAACACATATGTGTCATACTTATGTATAGGGAGGCTACAGATATATCTGTCTGAAAGGAAACAAGATCCCACTATGTCCAGATATAAGAAAAGACAGGTACAATACAAATGGTCTATAAATGGCCATGGAGCTGGGGTCCGGTGCTCCTGGACCTCTAACTTTCCTAGCTTATTTCCACTTTTAGGAGTTGTGATGGTTTGAATGAGAATGGCCCCGTATGTCATATGTATGAATGCTTGGTCCCCAGTTAGTGGAACTGTTTGGGAAGGGTGGAGAGGTGTGGCCTTGCTGGAGGAGGTGTGTCACTGGGGGTTGGCTTTGCGGTTTCAAAAGCCAAGCCGGGCCCCTCTCCCTCTCTCTGCCTGCTGCTGCTGATCAGGATGTAAAGCCCTCAGCTACTGCTCCAGCACTGTGCCTGCTTCCAGTCGTGGTGATGATGAACCATGCCCCTGAAACTGAAAGCAAGCCCACAATTAAATGCTTCCTTTTTGTAAATTGCCTTGGTCATGGTGTCTCTTCACAGCAATCGGACAGTAACTAGGGCAAAAGTGTTTTTCTCTGTCCTAATATGTTGTGTCTGTTTCTACTACTAATCAATCACATGTCTCTGGCCCAATTCTTTGTTCCGGGACATAGAATCCTGGAAGTCTCACCGGATGTCCTCTGGACTCTGATCCATGCCTATGAAAGAGGCCTGACACCTTCCTGACAAAGCTGTTTCATCCTGTGAAAACACCAGGAGCTAAGGAGTCAGGTGGCCTGGGTTTAACTCTTAGTTAATTTTATTACTTAGCTATGTGACTCCTGTCAGATTATTCTTATTTTTTCTCAGTCTTAGTTTTTTTTTTTTTTTTTTACCTCTGTAGAAGAATAGGATTGAGCTGGGTGTGGTGGTGCATGCCTTTAATCCCAGCACTCAGGGAGGCAGAGGCAGGCAGATGGCTGTGAGCTTGAGGCCAGCCTCGTCTGCAAAGTAAGCTCAGGACAGCCAAGGCTACACAGAGAAACCCTGTCTTGAAAAATCAAAAAACAAAAACAAAACCAACCAACCAAACAAACAATAATAGGATTGTTTCGCAAGCCCATGTCTAAATTATTACGTTGCAGCTCTATGTCTTCTTCATGTAACTTGTCACACACAGTCAATTCTTGGTTCCCAATTCTGGTATAAATTCAGTGTTATTTGTTAGTTATCCATGACTTGCCTTCTGGTTTCTGCATGTCCAAAAAATATTATTTCTTCCTTGATGGTTCCATTTAGTTCAAGGTGGCTTAGAGCCCACTATGTAGCCAAGGATGACCTTGAACTTTTAAACTCATCTGGAAGAGTATAAAGATATTTTGCAAAGAAAACATTGATCCCAGGGCTACTTTCTTAGGGGGTCTCTTGAGAGTTTTGTTCATTCATGCGGTTGTCTATTGTCCCTCCTTGTCGTGAGGGAAAAGTTGGTAGGACTGAGGAGCCTGTAAAAGATCTTTCTAGTTGCTTATTCAACAAGGGATAATGGGGCCTCTATTCTGTCTTGATAACGACCAAGGAAGCTTCCTAGATTCCCTTGCAGCTATGGCATGGCAGTTGTGCTGAAAGAAACATAAGGGAATGTTTCATGGGAATGCATTATGGGAGGCCACATTTGTTTTCTTCAAGCTGATGCTGTTGTGTTTGTGTGGAACTCTGATCCATGACACCAGTTTTGTGGCTGTGTAAGAACAAACTTGAGGACCAGCCACCATTTGGAAACTGCAAAATAGAAAACTATTCAGGAGTAGGGCCCTTGATGCTATTTAAAAACAAAAAGCAACATCCCTCCCCCCCCCTCTGTGTGGGTGTGTATGGAGCACATGTGGAAGTCAGAGGACAGCTCCAGTGTTGTTTCTCATCCTGTCTGAGACAGGCTCTCTTGTCGTTGGCTGCTGCTGTCTACGTCGGGCTAGCTAGCCTTCCAGCCTCTGGGAACCCTCCTGTCCCCTAAGCACTGGAATTACAGATGTGTGCTTCTTTGTCTTGCTTTGATCCCGCTTTGGAGATACCAAACAGCCGTGTACTCTTTGCCCACTAGTCTACTTTAAATGGAATATTCTGTTCTTAGCAGCTGAAAGCAATGTGATGGACAGAGGCTTCCTCCAGAGCTGAGACTGCGGTGGGGGTGGCGCCTGTCCTGGGAGGCCAGCACTTTAGCAAACAGACAAACACAATGGGTTGTTGCAGCATACCCACGTACCTCGATGAGAGCTTAAGAGCACTTTCATATGAAATGGGACATGGATATTGGCATTGAAAATAAAATTCACAAGATAAAATGGGGTACTTAGGATGGCTTTCAGACAAGGATATAAGGGTTTCAGGATATAATAGAATGTAAGGAAAGTATTTCTTTGTAGAACACAGACATAAGACAACTCAATTTAAATCAAGTTAGAACATGCAAGGTTTGTGCCTGTTGGGATTATTGAAAAGATGCAAAAGTGGAAAAGATACAGGAAAATCTGGTGCCAGAGCTTTGGAAATGTGCGAGAGGGGTGTACAGGAATACAGGAAAATGGAATGCCAGGGCTTTGGAAATGAGTGAGAGAGTGGGGTATTCAAGGCTGGCAAGGTGGTGCAGCTGGTAAAGTGCTTGCCATGCAAACCTGAAAAACTGGATCCCCAGAATCATATAAAGGTAGGAAGGAGCCAATATGCACGCGTGCACATTCACACATACACACAAACACACAAACACACACACACAAACACAGGTATACATATACTCACACTCAAATAAATAGGTGTAAAAAAAGAGGAACACAACACAGATGGGCATTCATGTGGCCTGGCTTGTCACTCCTCGTCCTCTTCTCTCCCTTCCACCCCTTCTCTTTCTGATAGCTTAGGCTGATCTCGAATTCTCTGTGTAGCAGAGGGTAACCTTGCCTTCTGATCCTCTTGAGATTACAGGTGTGTGCCACCACATCTTTTTCTAAAATTTCTAAAAAAGTATAATTTTTTAATGTAAAATTCCCCTTCCCTTTCCTCTTTCAAATTCTTCTTATGTCTCCTCTCCCTCTCTCTCAAATTACCACCCTTTGAAACATTGTTCCTGTTGGTCCTGGCTCAGTGGTTAGACCGCTGGATGACCTTGCAGAGGGTTCATATTTGATTCCCAGCACCCACATGGTGGCTCACAACCGTCGGTAACTCCAGTTCCAGGAGATCAGATGCCCTCTTCTGGTCTCCATGGGCACCAGGCACACACATGAAGTACATACATGCAGGCAGAATACCCATACACATAATTTTAAAAATTAAAAATCTGTTACTGCTATGTATGTATTATATATGCTCTAAATATAGCTGCTGAGTCTGTATGGTGCCGCTTGTACGTGTGTGCTCTCAGGGCTGGCCTCTACGCATTGGATCGCCAACTAAGGGGCTCGTTCTTGGGGAAAACTAATTCGCCCACTTTGAGCATCCTTTAGGTGCCTACTGTTCTTTGTCCAGGGGTGGGAGCCCGTGAGAGTTCCCTTCCATGTAAGCATCTTTTAGTGTTGTCCTTGTTTAGATAGCCATACAGTTGAGGTACCACAGGTGAAGATTTCCTGTCATTTCTATGAGATACAATCTCACATCCAATTTTCTGGTTCTCTGGCTCTTACAATCTTTCCACCCCGTCTTCCACTATGCTCCCCAAGCCTTGGGGTTAGGGGTCCTGTTGGGGCTGGGCAACTCATGACCAGCTGTTCCCTTCATTTTGACCAACTGGATTTCCTGTACCGGTCTCCATCTGTTGCAGAGTTGTTGGTGAGTGCTGGGAGCAATACTTAATCTGTGGGTATAAAGATACGCATTTAGAAGGCAGTTAGGAGTTGTGGTGTTTTAGGAAAGTGTGATAGAAGGTTCTCTTCTACTAGGATCCATGACCTCACTACCCTGGGTCCTTGGCTAGGTTTCCAGTACTAGGTATGATTTCCCTCTGGTTGAATGGGCCTTAAGTCTAGTTAGAGAGCTGTTGGTTTCTGCCGAGCTAGGAATGCCACTACTGCGCGCCGAGGACTATCTCGCCGTCGTCACACATTGGCTTGGCAGCTTGCACGGCTTGTCTGTGACTATGAAAGCCAGTTCTTCGGCTTTCAGGTTAGATCCGACTCAGATCTTCCAAGCACTGCCACACTAGGTTTTATATTTTGTGGAGGAATTGAACCCAGGGCTTTGCGCATTCTGGCAAGTGCACTATCATTTGAGTGTCCCCGGGCCCTGCAGCGGTTTCAGGTGCGGTTTTTCGATCTGATTTCCCCAGCTTTCTGGGTCCTATCCTATATCTTGCTGCTCTTGGTGTTGTGTTGTATCTGTGAAGAATAGTTATTTCTTAGACAACGAATGCATTCTTGACCTCCATATTTCTTGGGTGCTTAACTTTTGTTTTAATTCAATACGATGCTGGAGCCTCCACTAGGAATGAAAGCAGAAGAGTGCAGGAGTCAGCCAAATGTTGAGACAGACTGTAACTACCTGCAGGGAAGTGTCTCAGCATTTCCGGTAGAAAGGGCACTGCGAGCTTAGCCTGCAAGGGCTTTGCATCAAAGACCGAATCTCGCCTTTCCTTCCCCTTCTTAGGCCAGGTCGGCACAAAGGACCCTCTGTTCCCAGTGGCACTCCCGCCACCACGTCATCTTGTTACTCCTGATGTCTTGCCAATCACACTGAGAATTTCTCGAGGGGACTGAACAAGAATAACCAAATGCGCTTTGCCTCTTCAACAGAGAAGAACAGTACAAAAAGCTGACTTCCCAAGACAGGCTTCTTTAGTCCTTCTCTATTTTCACTGGATGCTTTAACTTGACACTCTGTCATTGGACAACCCCAGGAGTCCAAGCTGATGAAGAGCAGAGGTAATTTTCCCTTCCATGGCTCAACCTCACATTAAGTCTTTTTTTTTTTTTTTAAGAAGGGATTTTGGAAAGGCACTGGGCTAGGAAATAGTGATGTGAAATTTCTTCATGCTAAGGACATAGCTCAGCTGGTAGAGTGACTGCCGAGCTTGTACGAAGCCTCGAGTTCCATCCCCAGCACATTATAAACTGGACACAGTGATGCAATATCATGTCCACAGCTCTTGGAAGATGGAAGTAGAAGAATTAGGAGTTCCAGGTCATTCCCAGTGGGTTTGAGGATAGTGTGAGCTATTGGAGACTCTGCTTTTTAAAACAGCAGCAAAATCATACAGCAGGTCCTGCTGGTGAGAGAAGGAGGAATAATGACAGTTGGAGGGGGAAGGAAGGGAAGACATGTCTCAGATCACCTGTGCTTCAGAGTCGTTGGCTGCCCCTTTGGAAAGACCAAGGAACAAGTGCTAACTTGTTCCTTTGACTCACCCTACCCCGTGGTTCTGTTTCAGCCTCCCAGAATGCAGAGTGAGTCCCTGCTCCTTTACATACTTATTAAGTCTTCCAATAAACTCATTTGGCTTTGACCTTGCTGTAACGATTAACATTCAACAAAGGATTTTTATGACATAGGAGATGGGTGCAGCGGTGTAGTGGGCATACAGCTTTGGTCCCGGAATAATAACATCCTAGCAGCTCTGCATGAAGACGAAAGAGGCATTGCATCCAATGAGCTCGGGCCATAAGAAACTGTGGCCAGCCATTGCTGGACTCACTTGGTGGCAGTGTCATTGTTGGCTTTGGTGGCCTGCCCTTGCCACGATGACTCTTCCTGTGCTGCCTCAGCGTATCTCTGGGCTTGGGTAGCTAACAGTTGCTATCCCCCTGTACTGTGTTTAGTGCTGGGGTGACACTGGACCACATCTGACAAAAACTACTTAAGAAAGGAAGGACTTACTTAGATCATAGTTGAAGGGTACAGCCCATCACTGTGTGTGGAGGGGGAAGGGCAAGGCGCAGCGGTGCCAGGCCAGCATGCAGCTGTGGTCAGGATCAGAGAGAGATGAAGGGAGATGCTCAGTGCATGCTTTCTGTGTTTAGTCGGGAACCCCAGCCTGCAGAATGGTACTGCTCACTCTCACTCTCAGGTGGGTTCTGCTCAGTTAACCCAACTGAGAAAAAGAGGCATGCCCAGAACTCTGTCTCTTGGGTAATTCTAGTTCCCGCCAGATAGGCCGTATTAATCACCACGGTTTATTCCCGTAAGGGGACTAAACACTAGTACAGGCTAACCCAGACAGGAGATGCTGAGTGTTGATGAGTGGAACTGAGGGAGTTGGTTGGGAAGAATGGGAGACTGGCTGGCTTCCCTGTGACACAGACCTTGAGAAGCTGTCCAGGGCCAGGACTCAGTGGGTCAGAGTACACTGAGGACCTGAGTTCAAACCTCAGCACTCACTAAAACCCTGCCATAGCCGTGTGTACTTTAATTGTAGAGCTGGGCTGAGGTAGACACAGGAGGAGGATTGCTGTGCTGCTGGCCCCCAGTGCAGCAACAGACTTACCTCAAGGGAATGTGATAAAGTGTGACACCTGATATCTCTTCCTGTTTTCCACATGTGCATGGATGTTCGTATCCCACACACATATGTGAGCATACTGTACACCACACACACACACACACACACACACACATATATGCACACACATGCACACGCATGCACACACATTACAAAGGAAAAAAGTGACGTGACGTTCTTCTACACCATAACCTTCAGAAGCACATACATAATTGAAACAATACTAACCCTGACAATATGAGCTTCTCTGTGTTGTGTGTTTTCTTATAAATGTGGTTCTAACCCATTATGTCCTCTTCCTGATCCCCTACTGGCTGAGTCTGAAAATCCCTGAACTAGCTGCTCCCTAAGGAGCTTCCAGCCTGAACTTTGTGTAATTTCAGAGCCACAGGGTCTGCACGGGCTTTAAAGAGGGTAATTAATCTCCTGGGGTAATGACCGATGATAGTGCAGCAAGATTAAATAATTAAAAAACATCACATGTATGACTGGCTCCCGTACCAGAGCTCAGGAGCTCAGGAGCTCAGGAGCATGGTTTTGGTGGACCAGAACAGGCTAAGTGTTGGGATTTTGTCAACAGTGCGAAGGCTGCCTCGTTTGTTCCGGCTGGGTTTTCATTTATAGGAAGAGAAAAGAGAATCTTGTCATTGAAGGTCACTTCTGAGTTTTGGAGTTCTGGAAAGAATCCACGCTATTCAGGGGTGGGGGTGGGGGGCAGAGTCACACAAACAAAACCCCAAACCCCAGCTTGTTTGAATCTCTAAATAGAAAGAGGCCTGTGAATGGGAGCAGGCACTTCCCTGGCTATGTAAATGTTTGTTTTTTCCTAATGTGTTGGTCTCTTTGCTTGAATGCTCCAGAGATAGCCATCTAGAAACACAAACCCCAGGAGAAACTTAAAACAAGCAGAGAAAACAGAGCCCACCCACCCCCAAGCAAAGCAGCAGCCCTGACCTCCCATCTCCTGGTGCATCCTTGGGCCCCTCCAGTGAGCTGGCTTGTGGCAGGGACCCCCACTGGCCCCATAGAGTCAGCTGGAGGACCGCGATACTCCACCTCCAATTTCTCCTTTGTACCCAAAGGAGATGTCTGGAATTCTCTGTGACTTTCTGAGAAGCCTCTTGAAGTTCAAGCCTTTCAAAAGTGACACCAGGCTCCCTCTCTCTCCCCGGTTACTCGGAAGGAGCCGGCAGGAAGGACACAGCTGCCACTTTGGCTGAGAAAAGTCAAGGTTGCTTTTCTTCCTTTCTTCTGTTGCTTGCCTTTGATTTTTGCATAAAAACACAGAATTCAAAGCCCATGAGCTGGGCAATTTCTGTGCTTCTTATGCCTCAGTGAAAGCAAAGGGTGGTCTATGTCTATCCCAGCACTTAGGAGGTAGAGGACCAGGCAGAGGACCAGCCTGGGCTACAAGAGTGAATTAGAGGCCAACCTGGGGTACATGTGACCTTGCCCTGAAAAACAAAAGCAGCAAATTATACAGGATTAAATTAATTATGCATCACATGTAAAGCATTGGGAAACTTGCAATGACTTGTAAACAAACAAACAAAGCAAACTTCTGCCTTAGTGTGTATGTGTTGGCTGTCCCAGAAAAAGGTTGAAAAGTTTAAACTGGAAAGAAGGTGCTAAGGAAGATGTGGTTCCCCGAGGCCTTGAACCAGCATGGAAGCTGGAAGGTAATCTTCTATGCAGAATCACACACAGCAGAGGTCCTTGCGCAGCTACAAGGGGGTTGGGGTGGGAGAAGACTTTGAGGAGGGAGGTTAAACAGATCAGTAGGCTAAGCCTTAGGGTGCAGCCGGGGGCCCTGGAGGGTGTGGGTATACAGCCATTCTTCTGTGACCACAGCTTCCATCCCCGCCCCCAAAAGCTTCAGGCTCTGATTCCAGAGCTTTCCTCAAGGTAAGGAAACGGCAGTTTGCTATAATACAATGGTCTTTTTAAGGCAGCTCTGATGTTTATCTTATTCCAATATTTACCCTAATGAGCAGGACTTAGGTGTATTTTTCTATTCTTTTGGAGAGTGAAGTTTCACTATGTTAAGTTGAATATCAACTTTTAAATGAAAATGAAGGAAGAAAAAAAAACCATCCTTTCATCCATGGAGATAAAAGTGTTGGTAAAATCTGGCCTGGAGTCTTCGTGGCCACAGCTCTGGGGATGATGAACCCCAGGAGAAAGCTCAGGGGAGCTGCAGAAGCAGGAAGGCCAGAATGTTGTAGGATCTGACTTCCCCGTAGCACAGAATAGCTGGTGATGGAGCTAGTGTTCTGGTGTTCAGGCCACAGGGGGCCCTGGGTCTGACCACCCTTCCTCTCTGAGACTAAGTTAAACCCTAACACCATTTATGTTTTTCCAGTTGGCTTAAATTAGCCCCAGGAAATAGGCTCTGTAATAACAGCATGTGGCATGGGAGGACAATGGCCAGGGCTCTGAGGCTGGAGGCGTTGGGCCCAGCTATTGTATCTTGCCTTAGCTGGCAGACCTTATTTATCGAGCCCCAGCCCCCACCTAAAGCTCTTTATGTAGATAGGACAAAGATGCCAAGTGTACCTTCAGAATATCAAAGTCTTGAGGGCATTTCCTTAGCTGTGACCATCAAACCCTGGCTCCATATTTTTGTACTCAGGGGAACCTCTCACCAGTCCCTTATGACAGTTTTGCAGATGGGGAAACTGAGGTGCAGTGAAGTCAAGCGCAATGGAGGAGCTGGGGTTGCCAGTGAGTCCTGTCCACTTCATTCCCAGCATGGTGCTCCTAGCTCAGGTTTCAGTTCAGTCGTGGATTTCGTCCTGTCCATAAGCTTCCCATCAAGTTTAAGGTAGACAAGGAATCAGAAATGAGAACAAAGTTTTGAACTTTGGTTCCAGCATGTGTGATTTGTGTGGAACAATCTAAAATTCTTTGGATTTCTAAGACGTGTGTGTGCGTGCGTGCGCGTGCGTGCACACGCCTGGGTCTCTCCTGAACCTGAAACTGCCCAAGTGGGCTACTCGGGAAGGCCAGTGAGCCCGCTCACCTAAGCTTTCCAGCCCTGGGGTTACACGGGTGCTGGGATGGAACTGTGGTCCTGGTGCCTGAGCAGCAGCGCTACCCACTGAACCACACCCGCAGACTCAACAGTCATCTTCATAAGTGCTTTAGTAATTAGAGGTGCTGTGGGCAAAAGTAAAGCCCAGCTTGTGCCAGGCCCAGACACTTTCTTTTCCACATCTTTCTTGGAGGCTGAAGCCCTGAGAGGGATAGTCACTACTTAGGAGCTTATGACAATGAAAGTCTCCCAGCAGGCTCAAGAGGAGCGCTCTCGCCTCATGTGCAGCAGGTCCTGAGTCTCACAGGGCTGGAGAGACAGCTCAGTCCAAGCCCAGGGCTGAATTCAAGCCCGAGAACCCTGCTGAGATAACGAAAAGCATGAAAAGCCAGGTGTGGCACATTCTTGTCACCCCAGCACAGCAGGGGGGACACAGCTCTCTGGGGCTCACCCATTCCAGCCTGTGAGACAGTCTGCTTCAAAAATCAGGATGAACAGGACCCGGCGTGATGGCAGTCAGCCAGGGCTTTTCTCTGGCTTCCACACACACAAGTACATATCAGAAGATACATTTTTACACCCTCCCACAAAAATAACACATACACACACACACACACACACACACACACACACACATACACACACCTAAGCAGGTTCAGACGTAATTCTAGCAAGGCTCTCTTCCTGCTCCAAACTTAAAAGTGAGAATTTCTGAAAAATGAGAATTTCTCCAATCCTATTCACAATTCTCCCACTTACACAGATTTGTTTATTGACTTAGTTCATTCATAGGAGCCCACTGAGAACCTATGTGGCCAGCACTGTGCTATGAGGGTAAGATATAAGAACAGAAAGGTGGATAGATCTGGGAGTATAATTAAACAACAATAAAAGTATCAATGGCTGTGCTACTGTAAATGCCACAAAAAATTAAAAATTAAGAAGATAGGAGAAAACCATCATACCATATACACCAAGAGATGGATTACGGCAGAAATGGTAAGAAAAAACACCCCCCACCCTCAGTGGAACCTGGGCGAAAAGTAGGAGGTGACGGTTTAGCTGTGGAGTTGAGGATGGGATTCAGGTCTTCATACAGCCACGTAAATGCTAGGAGGGCGTGGCAGTCTACCTGGAATTCAGGCTCTCCGGAGGGAAGGGATTCCGGAGCAGTGGGGTGGGAAGACTGGCCACACCGACACGCCCAGGGTTCACCCGGGAGACCCTGCTTCAGTGCACAGAGTAGAAGAGCAACAGAAGGGGCAGCCTGGCACCAGGCTGGTGCTCATGAGCATGTGTTCACGGGCACCCATTTGTGCAGAAATATGGCTAAACACACACACACACACACACGCACACCACACACGCCTGAAACAGAAAGGACGGTTCTTTCTTTAGATGTGAGTTTAGCAAGGTGGGGAGCTGCGCTCACTAACAAGCGCTGCCAGCCCTGCGGCGGAGGACCCGCTGTCTGGGGTGTGTGAGCCTGAAGGCTGATGGAGGCGGACATCAGCTGAGCCAAAGTCTCTGTCAATAGAGCCCTCCTGTCTCCTAGGCATGTCACGCGGCCAGCTTCCTTGTCTGACTCTCACAGGGGTGAATTCAGCCAGTGTGGCTTACTAATATTAATAAAAAGGATGTCTCTACCGAACATGTTTTGCAAACTGAACAGCAGAGTACCGTATGGTGGGATGAAACGTTGGTTTCGTGGTTAAGAGAGCTTGTAGCTCCCAAAGAGGACCAGAGTTTGGTTCTCAGTGCCCACAGCTGCCTGTAACTGCAGCGTCGGGGGCACATGCCCTCTTCTGGCTTTCACAGGCTCATTATACACATGCACAACCCTCCCTCCACCTCCCCACACATACCCACATTAAAAGGAAAACACTGGGCAAGGTGGACACGCCTTTAATCCCAGCACTCAGGAAAGGAGGGGCAGGCAGAGCGCTGTGAGTTCAAGGCCATTCTGTTCTACAAAGTGAGTACAGGAAAAACAAGGCTACACAGAGGAACTCTGACTTGAAAACCAAAACCAAAAAATAAATAAATAAAAATTAAAAGATTAAAAAAATCAAATTCTTTTTTTAAAAGCACATTTTCCAGATTGTGTCCACTATGTTTGATTTATAAACCATGCTCATCTTAGTGTGTCTATGAGAGGAAGGTATAAAGAACATATGTAGACAACTGTGCCATTTTACCAAAGAAACTGCTCTTCCTCCCTCCCTCCCTCCCTCCCTCCCTCCGTCCCTCCCTCCTTTCTTCCTTCCTTCCTTCCTTCCTTCCTTCCTTCCTTCCTTCCTTCCTTCCTTCTTTCCTTCCTTTTCTCCTTTCTTCCTTCCTTCCTTTCCTCCTTTCTTCCTTCCTTCCTTTCCTCCTTCCTTCCTTCCTTCCTTCCTTCCTTCCTTCTCTCCTTTCTTCCTTCCTTCCTTCCTTTCCTCCTTCTTTCCTTCCTTCCTTCCTTCCTTCCTTCCTTCCTTCCTTCCTTTCCTCCTTCCTTCCTTCCTTCCTTTCCTCCTTCCTTCCTTCCTTCCTTCTTTCCTTCCTTTTCTCCTTTCTTCCTTCCTTCCTTCCTTCCTTTCCTCCTTTCTTCCTTCCTTCCTTCCTTTCCTCCTTTCTTCCTTCCTTGCTTCCTTCCTTCCTTTCTTTCTTGTTTTTTTTATTATTATTTTGAGACAAGGTAGCCTAGTAGTCTTAACTGTCACTTGGCACAGCTTAGAGTCACCTGAGAAAGGAATCTCAGTTGATGGATTGCTGTCATCAGGTTGACCTGTGGGCATGTCTGTAGGGCGTTGTCTTGAGTGTTAATTGATGCAGGAAGGCCCAGCCCACTCTGAGCAGCAGCATTTCCTAGGCAGGTGGTCCCAGACCCTGTAAGAAAGCAAGGTGAGCTTGAGCCTGGAAGTGGTCCCTCAAGCAGCATTCCTTCTTGGTTTCTACTTCCTTGAATTCCTGCCCTGACTTTCCTCCATGATGGGCAGTGACCTGGAAATGTAAGCTGAAATGGACCCTTTTCTCTCCTAAGTTGTTTTTGTTCCTGGTTTTTGTCACAGCAAGAGAATGAAAGGACACAGGCTTTTAAGTAGCCTAGGCTGGCCCTGAATTCTTTGTCCTTTTGCCTCCACCTTACAGTGCTGGCATTGCAGTGAGTGTCACCACACCTGTTTGTGGTGATGCTGGCCAGAGACCTCAGGGCTTCACTCATGCTAGGAAAGCATCCTATGAACTGAGCCACAGCTCTAGCTCACAGTTTACCCGGTTGAAAGTGACTTTAGCACATTCACTTCTCCTCATCCTTGAAGAAACCGTTTACCCATAAGCAACCGTCCTCCCTCCTACCACGCTATTCTTCCATTCCTGGAAGCCATCAGTGAACTGTCCATTCTATGGCTTTGTTTACTCCTGACACTTCTTATACATGGAATCACGCTGTGTCTGTCCTCTTCCATTTATCAAAATGCTCTCAAGGTTCATCCATATACTAGCATATATGCTCCATTCCTCTTTATAGCTGAATAATGTTCCATTTTAATGGACATACCACATTTTGTTTATTCATCCATCAGTTGATAGACACTTTGGTTTTTCATTACATATATATATTTGTGTTATATATTGCTTTCAGTCACTGGACAAAATTTAATTACCTATGGGTATATGTTAGGATATACCATCCCAATATTCTCAGAATTGATGTATTTGTAATTTGGAGATGAAAACAGTAGAGAAACTGTATCTGTGGAAAATGTTCTATGGCTCACCTTTTCCTATGTGTAGTAGGCCATAAAGATTCCTATGGGAGGGGCGCCCCTCCCACCAGGGCAGGAAAACAGCCCTTATCACCAGAGACTGCTAATTGGGGCTGCAATGGGCCTGGATAAATAAACCCACAAGTCAATCTTATCTTCTGTCCAGTTCACATCCCCTCATATATCTTGATGACTCGCCTAGGATTTATGTCCCTCGTCACAGATCCCTCTGTCCTGCTGGTTCTTTAAAAATTTACTCCGCTTTTGCTATAAACAGTATAAAAACATCTCACTTTGGTCCATGTAGACTACTCTCTGTGATGATCTTCTATAACTTAAAAATTGTATGCTCTGTTTCTTCTATGTTTTGTCTCTTGTTAATTTGGTTCTTAGATTCAGCCAAGGAGCTAAAGGAGTGGGAACAGACGGGTTTCCCTCCCTCTCTGTCTTTCTCTGTCTATCAGTCTCTAGATATATAAACTTACGTATACATTTCAGCAGTCTATACAGCAGTAAAAATAAAAAGTAGTATTTTTTTTCCTTTTGCAGTTTTTTGAAATGGTCTTAGATAATCCAGACTGACCTCAAGCTTGACATGGGGAGGAGGAGGACCTTGAACTCCTGATCTCCTTGCCTCTCAGGGGCTGGGATTACAGGTCTGCAGCAGCCCACCTTATGCAGTGCTCGGGGCTGGAACTCAGGGCTTCCAGCACGCCAGGCAAGCTTTCTACCAGCTGAACCACATACCCAGCTCCTAATAGCATAATTTTGAGTTCTGTTACTATCGTGGTTTCTGATGATTTTAGAAAGTACTGACTCCACAGATGAAACTGGCTCTGGGCCTCTCCTGTGTTCCTGCAGCCCATTTGGTTCTGTGATGAAACCTACTTGTCTCAGACATCAACAGCTCAACGTGATCCCTGGCTCACCAGCATCATAGACTCTTCCTCTTGAGAAGCAAGGATGAGAACGGAGAGGGAGAAGACTCCCTTCTCCAGTTGTGTTCTACTCATTAAAACCGTGGATGGGTTTCAATTAACATGAGCTCATGGGCAGTTGGAAGCTCATGGGGGAGGCTGAGTCACTGGTTGTCCTGCGAGTGCCCAAGGCTGTTGTTTTGTAGTAGGCCCTGGACTCTGTTTGCATGGGGGGGGGGAGTCTGAGTGGGCAGCAGGAGGTGTCATTGAAAATGAATGTTCTCTGTGTGTGATCCAAGATCATCCCCTGCTTCCAACCCTCCCCAGGCCTGGACTAACAGAAAAGAAGCACGTGGGAACAATGTAGGGAGCGAATCCAGACTGTGGCTGGTAATGTTCTTGGAGGCTTCAGCTATGAGCAGCTTCTTGAACTGGACCCTGGGGCAGGAAATGGCGATGAGATCAAAAGGAGGAAGGACAGCCGCTGTCTGCACACTTAGATCAGCCACACTGCCTGGGCAATAGTTTTGGCACACAGCTGTGGCTGAGCTGGTCTTGGTTGCCTGGAATAGTTGCCCTACTGTCTCCAGAACATTCAAAAGGGAGTCAGGATGCTGGGCTCACCTCTGGAAACAGAAATCCCAATTAAATGGCAGAGTCTGAAACCATCCTAAGATCTTGACAAGATTGCAAGATTGAGCCAAGTCATGGCTTTCCAGGGTGGCACTGTGACTGTAGTTCTCGGTCAGGGTTTTCACAACTGTGGGTTTGCGTGTCAACTGGACAAGCTCGAGTCATCAGGGAAGAAGAGCCTCAGGTGAGGAGAGGCCTCCATGAGATCCAGCTGTAAGGCATGTTCTCAATTAGTGATCAGTGGGGGAGGCCCAGCCCATTGTGGGTGGGGCCATCCTGGGTTGGTAGTTCTGGGTTCTATAGGAAGGCAGGCTGAGCAAGCAGTAAACAGCACCCTCCATGGCCTCTGCTTCAGTTCCTGCCTCCGGGTTCCAGAGTTCTGGTCCTTACTTCCTTTGGTGATAGACAGCAATGTGGAGCTGTAAGCCAAATTAACCTTTTCTCCCCAACTTGCTTTCTGGTCATGACCACAGCAATAAAATCCTGACTAAGCACTAACTCAGCCGGTGTGCATAGTAGGCAGCGCTGGGCTCTGTTATTCTTGGGGCTGTCCTGCTGGGTCAGAGACCCTCTGCGTGCCCACAACCCACTCACTGTCACACTGGTGGCTTGGCCTGGAGCCCTGTGGCAAAGACGAAGGTATTCTAAACAGATACCTGTGCCCCTCCCTCTGGCCATCAGATACTGAAACAATGGACCCCAAGGAACTGGAATTTCGCCAGGAGTCTCATACTGGGAAACGAGGCTAGAGCCTGGTGCCAGCCCTATCAGGAGCTTGTCTCTGAGGAAGATTTCACACAGTTCTGACAGCTTGTCAGACCACCTTGCAAGAGAGGCTGGAGCCCAGACAATGATGGGGCTGTGATGGATGGGAACACATCTTGGCCAGGGCTGCTTAGTTATGCTTGCTTCTTGCCCTCTATTCAAACATAATCCTCACGTCAGGACCCTGACTTCAGACTGTGGGCAGTGTCACTGGCTCCCATTCTTCTTTCCATTGTGGCTGTATTGAATAAACCTTCATTTTCTGCTTTTCATTCTTATTGTGTCTCTAATGAGCATTTTTGAGTAGAGGACCCCGAGTCTAGCCTGCTGGGGCTCCCAGACCCAGATTGTGACCCTGACAACTCAGGGAACAGGATTTCTTAACCAAATGGGGAGGTGTCAGAACTGAGTCTCCTCAGAGGTTTGAGCTACAAAATGATGTTTTGGAGCTCATGAAAAGCACACTGAGTGGAAGAGAGACCATCAGAGTTAGCTCAGTTTACCTTCCTGAGGATCTGACGTCAGTGCCTAATGGTCAGGCCTGAGGCTGAAGGTCAGGTTCAGAGCCTAGATTCAGATTTAGAGCCTAGATTTAGAAGGCAGCATTTAGGTATGGGAGAGAGGGAAGGAGAGAGAAAAAAGAGAGAAAGGGGGAGGAAAGAGAGGGAGAGGAGAAAAAGGTGAGAGAAGAGAGACATATACAGAGACACTCAAATACAGAGAGACAGAGAGAGGAGAGACAGAGTGAAAAGACACACACAGTGCGGGGGAGAGAGAGGAGACACACAGACTGACATGTACACACAGAAGATAGTATGTATGTGTGTCTGTGCGCAGATATGTGTGTCTGTGTATCTGTGTATGCATAGCCGTATCTGTGCGCATGTGTATCTATGTTTGTATGTGTATATGTGTGTATGTGTACTAGGTATGTTTAGACTTTAAAGCCGAAGTGTAGGGCATGATTTATAATCCTCCCACCTCTGCACTTGCTTGGTGTACGCACTTAGAGGCTGATAGGCGTGAGATTGCTCTGGCTTTGTTGGGCTGTTTCTGTTTCTTACCTTCCTCCTTGAGGCTGCTGGTCTTCAAGGACTATTTAGAATGGAGCCTCTAAGGCTGCATTGTGAACTTTCAAAGGCACTAAAATTAATGGAGCAGAGAACTCTCCTGAGAGAAGTAAGAATTACCAAGACCTTAATAATAAATGTGTGTCAACAGTGTAGCTCAGGAAAAAATTTCTCCTTCAAGCCTCTGACTTTCTAGTTCCTAGTTCTAGCCCCCAAGTGCTGATACCTTCAATAGACTATAAATTCAAAGGTGCCTTATAGAATTAAATTGCGTCTTCAGCAGTCAGTAGACTCTAGAATTTGAGATGAGGCAGAGGATGTTGGGATCACTTTGTGGAGAGAGAATCCAGTGAAACTGGCATTTGGAGTCAAGGGTGCTGAGTTGGGAATGTGTTCTGAAGGATGATCAGGACAGACAGGTGTCAATGGCCTTCACTTCTTCACCTGGGTGCCACAAAAGCTCCTCATGGAAGAGTAGTGAAGGCTGGGGACTGGCTCAATTGGAAGAGTGTCTACTTAGCATGCCCTCCATTCAATCTTCAGCACCCAGGAGGTGGAGCCTGCCTGTAACCTCAGAATGCAGGAGGTGGAGCGGGAGAATCAGAGGTCCAGGTCATCTTCAGCTATAAATGCAATCTAGGGCCCGCTTGAGTTACAGAAGACCTTTTGTCTTAACTAACCAACCAACCAAACAAACAAACAAACAAACAGCATATATAAAAGGCTAATTAGGGATTGCGGGATTGTGGCCACCTGTGTTCCTGAGTGAGCTGGAGGATTTTCAGTAGCGTAATGACTCGATGTCCCTAACAAACAAGGTTCTTTATTTTCTAAGTGATTCTTCCCATGAAGGTTGGTGTTCTAAGGCTGAGTTAGAGATTAAGTCCACCTACATCTTCAATACCCTGAATGTCCACTGACTTGCCTGCCCTACCCAAGTTGACTCTGTCTATGCTGTTAGAGGAGGGTGAGGCCATCCTTCTTCCTGAGGGTGAGGAACAGAGGGACTGAGCACCTGAAGCCTGTGTGTTTCACTGCCAGAGGTTTCATCTTTTTGATTCCTAAGATGATCCCTTTCTCAGCCTAAGGATACTGTGATGGAAAAGTGGCCTAGGATCTCAAGGGAAAAGCAATTTCTCAATAGATTCCGTGTTGTGAAAAATCCCAAGACCTGGTTGGGTTGTGGCTGAGTTAGTAGAGCACTTGTCTAGCTAGACTGAAGCCTTTTTAAAACACTGCATAAAAGAGGATATGGTGGCTCATGCCTGTAATCTTAGCACCCTGAGGGCGGAAGCAGGAGGATCAGAAGTTCAACGTTATCTTTGGCTAAGAGTTTGAGGCTAGCCTACATAAGACTATCTCAAGAACAAAACAACATAACATAAACAACATACAGTTAGCTCTTATAGTCTAACCTGGAGCCATCTTTTTGGAACTAGTGGCATGCCCTCTTCAGGCAGGGGGTCTTAGGTAGAGTTCAAGGCCAAGAGGACCTTGGGGTCTCAAGGCCTTCTGGCAATATTAACACACAGCTCTCAGGTTCTAGAGGTCTTGGGATTTAACTCGTCCAACAGAGACCTTTGACACACTTAATAATGAATTATCATCAGTAATTTTAAATCTGTGAGTATGTGTGTGTTCGTGAGGGTGGAACAAGCTGTCTGCCATCATATGTGTGGAGGTCAAAGGAGACCCTCGGATGTTTGACCCACCTTACACCTTATATGAGAGGAGGTCTCCCCTGTTCCCCACCCGCCCCAGGCCAGCTAGTCTCCAAGCTTCTGGGGATTCTCCTGTCTTGCCTTTCGTCTTACCGTAGGATTGTTGGGGTCACAAACTCAAGCCCCTGCAGCTGGTTACAAGCAGGTTTTAGGGTCTAAACTAAAGCCCTCATGACCACATGGTGTGTGCTTTTACCCACCAGCCACGCCATCTTCCCTGGCCCTATTAGTGAACTTAAACATTTACATTCACTCGTTCAGCTATTGGGTGGCACACATGTATAGAGCGGGGAGACAGCAGAAGTCAAGTCTCTTCCCACCACGTAGAAAGGAGATTGATCTCAGACTTGGCTGCAAGCACCTTCACCTACTGAGTCATCTCCCCAGCCCCTACTAATGAATTAATGAATTATTAAGCACGATGTTTAGAGACATTTGCCTGTTAAGGAATAATCCTCAAGTCCATAGAAGAGATCACATTCCTCAAACCTTTCTCCCCAGCCTTTCAGCGCGGTTTTGTGCTGGGGAATGGGCTGAGGCATCCTGCATCGGCCTTGGGTCTTTGTTTTGTCCTCCACACAACCTGATTTTCCCAGGCTTGCACAGCCCCTCTTCACTATGGACACAACATTTCTCGGCAAAATATTTTCTGAAACCACCAACAGCCTTTTAGTCTTTGGGACCTTATTTAAACAAATTTGCATTAATAGCTCATGGGGCCCCCTCATTTACATATGTGTTTGAAAGGGCAGTAGTTTAGGGAATGTGATGAAAAAAAAAAACCTGTGAATGCCTTGGTATGGCACGCTCTGTGGACATGGCTGAGACCGTTAAGAAGTAGAAATTTAACTTTCAGCAATGCTCTGTTCACGTGCAGCTATGGAGTCTGGGAAAGAACACAGGCTGTGACTTTTTCCTCTCACCTTTCAGCTCTAATAGAGAATGTTGCTATTGATTTATAATTGTTCTAAAAGAGAATAAAAGCCTTTATTACTTGGGGGAGGGTGGGCAGGCAGACATAGGGTGTTAATTAGGAAGTTATAATGAAATGTGTTCTGGAGAGCCGAAAGTATGCTGAGGCTCCTGCTGGATCTGATTTGTTACAGGATTGTCTGGGCAAGATTGCTTGAGTGTGCGATCCTGAAAAAACTTAGGCCTGTGGGTCCAAATTCAATTTTTAAGAAAATAAATGGTGGGCTGTGGAGGTGGTTAGTGAGACGCTTGTTGTTCAAGTATGAAAATCCAAGTTCCGGTTCCCAGAACCTATCTAAATTCTGGAGGTCGAGACAAAACAACTCAGAAAGCTTCAGACCAGCTAGCATGGAGTGGGGAAGGAAAAGAGCAACCCCAGCTCATACTAAGTGTGGGTTAAGGACTGACACGCGGGTTATCCTCTGATCTCCACATGCCATGGGCTAGGCCTGCATCCACACACGAACCACACACACATCTCTCACGTGTAAAGATAAAACCTCGAGTGATGTTTCATATTATTTACGTAGCAGGCAGGGCCTGTAGCACTTGTAACTCTTACTGAATATGAATGAATATGAATGTGTTTCAGGTCATGGATTCCGAGGTTGTTACTGAATAAGCATAACTCATTCCAAGTAATTTACTGTTATTTCATGTGTGTATTAGTATTGAGAGAGACCAAGAGTGAGAGTGTGTGTATATATCATGGAGTGTGTGTGTGTGTGTGAGAGAGAGAGAGAGAGAGAGCGAGAGAGAGGACAACCTTTGGGAGTTGGGTCTCTCATTCCTCCTTGTTTGGGGGCAGGGCCTTTCTTGTTTCTGCCATGCTGTGCACTCCAGGCTGAGTGGGAATGGTGTTTGCTGCCAGGCAACCTGAGCTTGATCACGGATTTCAAGCTACACAGGGAGAACTAACTCCTGCCGTTTGTCCTCAGATTGCCACATGCATGCTGAAGCACGTATGTACCCACATAGCCACATGTAAAGAAGTTAAGTCAATGTTAAAAAAGACAACATCTCCAAGCTAGTCCTTGTAGGGATTAATCATCCTAAAAACATTTTATTTTAGTATGTGTGTGTGTGTGTGTGTGTGTGTTTGTGCAGTGCCCTTGGAGGCCAGGAGAGGATGTTAGATCCCCTGGAACTGGAGTTACAGGTAGTGGTGGGCTGCCTCCTATGGGTGCTAGGAACTGAGCGTGGGTCCTCTGGAGGAGCAGTGAGGACTCTTATCCACAGAAACATCTCTCTGGCCCACAGCAACCACCTTGAATTGTGACCAAGAAGGACATTGGAGGTTGTCTCTGCAAGGCCCCGAGTGTACTCCATCTAATCAAGCCCACGAGAGCGGTATGTGAGCTTGAGGGTGGAACCCTGGCACTCCATGTGTCAGAATGTGCCTAATAGCTTCCATATTAGCCTGAATCATTCTGACTTGGATGGGAAGACTTTTCTATAAAACAATGTTTTATAGACATTGTTCATGTCGGAGTAAAAATGTATACTACAGCTGCAATTCTTTTTCTGATACAATGTTGTATTTTCAGTATATGTCATGACTATTTAAGATTTATTTATTTATTTTTATGTGCAATGGTGTTTTGACTGCATATGTCTGTATGAGGGTGTCAGATCCCTTGGAACAAGGGTTACAGACAGTTGTGAGCTGCAGTGAGTCATGACTGTTTTGTGTGGACATGTATATCTGTTAACAATATATACTTAAAGTCTCTGCCAGAGTTATAAAACACCCCTCAACCTGCTTGAAACAGTCATTCTAGCCCTTATCAATCATCCTAGCCTTCTCTTTTTTTCTAAAAAGAAAGAAAGAAAGAAAGAAAGAAAGAAAGAAAGAAAGAAAGAAAGAAAGAAAGAAGAAAGAACACAGGCTGAAGCATCCTGGGTATCTGAGGAGGGTCTTTCTAGCCCGTGGGTCTTTTAATGTTTTCACATAAAGAAGAAGAAAAGGGCCAAACAAGCCCCCGCCAGTGCCTGTCTCTCAGAGCCACATCTGGTGTGTCTCCTGTGTAGTGTCTGCCTGCACAGAGCTTGGGCAGACAGAGAGACATGCAGAGGCAGCTTTTCAGAGTCTGGTAGGCTTAGTTTTAACCATCACTCAGCAACAAACTATTTAATTCCTGTGCTCCTCAGGTGTATTTTCCGGAGCTGAGGGCAAGTCCTCCCTGAGAGACATGGAGGAAGGGCAGTGTGTGTAATCGGGTTATCGGGAAGGCACCTCACTTCCTTCCCCCAGCCTTTCCTCCGCTCGCATTCTGCATAGCGTATGCTCATCTTTCCTTCTTCTATTTTTCATGTGTATGTTGTGTGTGTTTCTATATGTGTGGGTTTTGCACACCGTATGTATGGATACATGTGCATGCGTAAACAGATGGACACAGGCTGATGTCAGAGAATCATCTGGGGCTCTTCCACCTTTCTCATGGGCATAGACTCTCTCAATCAAACCCAGAGCTTGCCTGTATGGCTAGTCGCCTGCCCGCTCTGGGGATCCCTTCCCTTTCTCCACCTTCCTGGACAGAAATGACAGGTTGGCTGCCATGCTCACCTGGCGTTTGCATGGGTTTCTGGGGCTCCAAACTCTGGCCCTCACATTTGTGCAGCGGGCACGTCAATTGCTAAGCTATTCCCCCGTTCCCGTTTTCATCTTAACATTGTAACATTTCACGAGCAATTACACGCTGCCCATTCGTTCCCAGTGTCACAGCTAAGTGAGTCCATCTTGCTGGCAAGGAACATTTTGATACTTAGGTCAGACAATGGCTTTTCAATGACGAACTTAAATAGTCTCTTTCCAGGTAGACTTTGCACATTTGTTCTTTGGCCAAATTAATGACAGAAGTTTATTGGGCATTTGCCGTGTGCCAGGCCCTGTTCTCAGTAAGGAACAAGTATTAACTCATTTAATCCTGTGTGATGAGGCAGGCAGTACTATTATTCCCAATCACAGTTGAACAGAGGGTCTGAATGCCCGGGGTTCTGCCGCCAGGGACCTTGACGCCGGGGCTTAAACCCTGTGTCAGTTACCTGTCTAGTGACTGAGATCAAATACAGGGTAAAAGTTGCTTCAGAAAGGAAGGTTTGTTTTAACGCACACCCGGAAGGCACAGTGGCGGGCATGAGGCAGCCAGCCCCGTGGAGAGGCAGAGAGAGGTGAATTCCCGTGCTTGGCAAACTTCCACCTCTCCCTCTTTAATAAGTGTGTACGAGAGCACGTAGGCCAGAGGTCGACGTCAGGCGTCTTCCCCAGTCCTCTGCCTCCAGCCCTGACCTGAGCTCCTGCTTCGGCTGCTGGCCAGCGAGCCCCTGGACCCGCGTCTCTGTGTTCTGTGCTGGGCCTGCAGACGCCCTCCACCTGTGCAGAGTACACAGTTGTACACAGGTGTACACAGGTGTACACAGGTGCTGAGGGCCTGAAGCCGTCTCCTTGTGGGCGCCCAGCAAGCACGGTGCCCCACGAGCCGCCATCCCACCCGCTGCCTTAGCCTCTGTCTTCAGTCCAGGACAGCAGCTGCGCAGTGGTGCTGCCCACACTCACTGTGGGTCTTCCCATCTCAGTTAACCTAACCCAAAAACCCTTCACAGCAACGCCCAGAGCCTTAGTTTCTAGGGGATTCTGGATCCTGTCAAGTTGACAGTGTTAAACACCACAGCCCAGAAATTAAGCACGGATTGTCTACTAACGTGAAATCTACTTACGGAGATGGCTTCTGTGTGCCTTCCTTAGGGAAGCCTGAGGCCCAGGCAGGCTTCCCAAATGGAAAAGCTAAGCATCCTAGAATCCGTGTCTGGGCAGGGCAAGAAGGCAGCCTGGATGGAGTCGGCCTGAGCTGCTGCTCTGATCCTGTGAGGAGACCCCTGGAGGCGGCACAGTCTTTCAGTTCTCCCTAAGAGCAGAGCAGGCAGGCCTGGCGGAAAGGGAGGATTCTCCTGTGCAGGCAAGCTGAGGCACAAACGCGCAGCTTTACCGCAGTGGCCATGCTTGACTCCCAGCATGCCTCGTTTGAACAGGCTGGCCAGAATAGCTGGAGCTGGCTGAGTGACTTGCGAGGGCAGCCAGGATGCTGGGGGCAGGTGTCAGCATCCGAGCGTGCAGTCGTGTGGATCCAAGGACCTAGGCTGATATGAATGGAAAGCCTGGCACTCACTTCCAATCAACCCAATTGTCTATTCCTGGAGCATCCCTGGCTGGTTGTCCCAGACTCATCAATTCAAAGGAGCAGAGGGAGGAAGGATGGGGTATAAATCCTAGGCGAAGCTCTCTCTCTTGAGCAGGCAGAGTCAGGGAAAGGCTTGGGAAAAGCAGATGCTTTCTGAGGAGTGGCCCTTTTAGGAACTGGCCAGGACACAGGAGGTTTTGGGGGAAAGGATGGGACATGGGAACCATACTATCTGACCCTAGGTTCTTGGAGATCTCGCTCCACTTCCTCTTATTACAGTCACAGAGGAGTTAGTTGAAAACCAGAGATGTTGAGTGACTTACCCGAGGGCATATGGCATCTGGCTACACTCTTCCTCTTGATCCGAGTCCAGCTTCGTTCGTTTTTCACCCCTCTGCCTGGCTGTTTCTCCGGTCCACTGCTTTGTGATCCATGTCACATGTGGGTCTGCCTACTAGACACTGTGTCCAAGAGCCACGGAGGCAAACTAGTCACACAACCTTGGTGTCCTGTGGAGAAGCTAAAGGTTTTCCTGATGCACAGAAAAGGGGAAGCTGAGGCAGGCTGTGGCACAGGCACCGGGGCATTGTCACGACGACAGGGTGACAGGTCGTGAACTGTCATTCTTACACTGTGCTCCTACAAACCACAGAGGAGCCTTCAGCTCGGAAACTGACCGCATTGAAACCCTGGGACTGAGGGTGTGGCTTCATTGGCAGATGTGTGCCCCGACTTCTGTCCCTCGTCCATGACTGGATATAGTAAGGCACATGACATTGCTGCACCCGGGAGGTGGAGGCAGGGGGATGAGAAGTTCAAGACGGTCATCAGGTGCAGAACAAGTCTGAATCCAGAGTAGGCTACCTGGAGCCCTGTCTCAAAATGAATACAATAAAAAGACCCTCCAAAAGACAGAACAAACAACCAAAAACCAGCTTGAGCTTCTGGGCTTTTGTTAGCATCAGCAGAGGGTGCCTCTGGGCAATAAGGCACACGGTTGAGCATCCTTCCTCTCATAGCCATCTTGCTGTGGCATCTTGCTGGCTTCTGCCAGTCAGTTTGAGGTTAGAGTTTAGAGGCGGGTTCTGCAGGGTCGTTCTGTGTTCCAGGCTGTTCCGAAGTAGACCCCAGGAGGACTCTCAGATGAGACAAAGGAAAATTGAAATCATTTTCTTAGACCTCACAGGTGAAGGCTCTGCTCTTAACAGATGGGGTAGAAGACACGTGACTTGCTCAAGGTCAGCCCACCTGCGCCACTCTGTAAAGTGGGGAGACGGACGAACAGCTCTGCAGCCTGCACTCACTACGGAAATGCTGACTGGGTAAATACCGACCCCCGTGGCAAGATTTGTGGCGCTTGGTGGCCTTCCTTAGACAATGCGCAGGAAGATTTTAATGACCTGCCTACCAGGCATTTCTGAAGCATTCATCTATCAGAAGGCCAAAGTGCACAGACTTTAACTCTGAAGCTAATGTCTCCCCCGACTGTGACAGGAGAGCGATCCAGCTAAGAGAAGGAGGAGGCTGATGCCGGCCTGTGGTTGCTGTCCTTTTGACCTCGAGCTTCAGAAAGATGGACTTGGGATGACGTTTTCCTTCTGCTTCAAAATGTTATTTCAGAGCGCAGGGAGGGTGCTTGCCATAGGCCAGTGCATCTGGCTGCAAAATCACTCCCCCGAGTTCCTGTGCTCTTGACTCTGAGGTCCAGCTCCTGATGGGAAGTGGTCGGAACTGCAGGTGGAGGTGCTGGTGGGCATTGACTCAGCTTTGAGTCTCCCAGGTCAGGAGGAAGCTGAAGGATTAGGAAGGAGAACACAAGCCAGGAAAATGGGCAAAGAAAGTAGTGATTGAAGTAAGTGGTGAGGTGGGTCGGAAGCAAATGAAATGTTTTGTTCCTGTTGAGCGGGATTAGGAATATATACAGTGAAAACAAATAGACTTAATGGGGTGGACTGATGAGCCCTGTCCTGCGATATTTCAGGAAATGACTCTGTTCAGGAAGAGCAGAGTGCCCAGAGAGGAAATTGAACTTAATGCTTATCTCCCTATGTTTTAGCTGCTTAACTGCTTAGCACACACCTGTAAAACCAGAAAGAGAGAAGCCGGAGGCTTCATTTACTGTTTACCGAGTAACCTGAGCTCTGACTGTCTTCAGTGTGTGGCTCACCTTTATTGAGGGCCTTCTCTTTCTCCAGCGTTTACGGCGATGGCAGTGTGTGGAGGTGCCCAGTGGAGCTGTGACTGGCTAAAGGTCACCCTTCAATGGAAGAGCGGCTTCCTTCCTTCCCTCTGCCTAGTCCAGAGTTTTGTTTTTGGTTTTGTTTGTTTGTCTTTCCAGGACCCAAGCTGTGTTATTAGACTTCTTTTCCTCAGTGACAAAATACCCAAACAAACCGCTATGAAAGAGGAAAGCTTGTATTTTGACTCACGGTTTCAGCCCATGCTCAGTCAGATGGTTTCATACTTCTGCGCCTGTGGTGAAGCAGAGCATCATGGCAGAAAGGACCCACAGAGGAAAGCTGCTCACCCACTGACAGACAGGAAGGAACCGGTGGACAGAAGGAGAGTTAACACCCACACGAACCAATCACTTTTCAGTAACACCATCAATTGTTAGTAAGACCTTGACATTCTTCACACTCAAAGTATTAAAAAAGTGTAGTTTACCTGTACCATAAACACAAAATAAATCCTTCTTCTCTGGAGCCCTCAGTGTGTTTCATTTGTGCTACCTGTCACTGCATGGCATCATATGTGATTAAGCACTGGAGAGGGTGTGAAATTTCAGAATAACCTAATGATGGGGATTTGGCAGGGAGTGATGCCTATGACAACAGTAATAATTGTGCACAAGTATTTTAACAAGACACCCTCCCCCTCCTTGCTAAAGATCTTAGCTACCCAGCTAGTCTGTAGGTTTCTGCCTCTCTTGCAGCTAGACGACGGGATATGGCAGGGTGCTGTGAAAAGAAGTCCATAGGCACCCTTAAAAGAAAGTTTCCCCTGGGAAGAGGAGACAATACAATTGGAAGAGTGTTTGCTGTGAAGTTCCTGAGTGTGAGCCCCAGGACCTTAAAAAAAAAAAAAAGGCTGGATGTGGTAGCAAGCACTTGTAATCCCAACCCTGAATAGATAGACAGAGGATCCTTAGGAGTTCCCTGAACAGCCAGCCTAGTTTACTTTGCCAGTTCCATATTGGTGAGAGACCCTGTCTCAAAAGCTAGGCAGACTGCCTGAGAAATCTGCAGATGTACAGAGGTATGCATATATGTGAGAGTGTGTGCATCTCGGAGGACAGCCTTAGTTCCTCAGGTGTTATCCAGTGTCCCCCACTGGCTTGGAGCTTATCAACTGGAGGCTCAGTGCTCAGGGAACCCCAGGAATGCTCCTGCCCCGCATCCTCACCACTGAGATTGCAAACACACCACCACCACATCTGGATTATAGTTATTACTTTTAATGTGAATTCCGAGAGATTGAATTTAGGTGCTCCTCCTCATCTGTTAGCGCTGAGAGCTTCACTGACTGAGAGAGACATTCATATCTTAGTTTTGGCCTCTGTGACTTTGGTCTAACTATAGCAGCTTCTCTGACATCTTAGCCAGCAAACAGGTGAAGCACTCTTGCTTCTTCCGTGTGTCTTGCTGTTGTGAATTTGTTCCTAACTTCCACTGTGGGTATAAGGTTCTCTCCTTCTTGTCTCCCAGAGAAGCAGGATTGCCCCTCTCTTTTGATCTCGGGATCTGATGTTTATTATGAAAGAATGAGAGAAGAGGGTTTGAGGAGGGAGTAGAAAGAGGGAAGTGCCTTTGAGAAAGAGGCATTTCCTCAGTGTTAGAAAGGAAACACAGGGCTGCCCAAGCTGACTGAGACACCCTGGGATGCCCTCATAAGGGAGAGGGTCTTTTGTCTGATTAGATCACTCAATGGAGCTGGCGTGAGATTAGAAGCAGGAGTGTAACACAAGCACATGGTGGAACTGGGTCACACATTTAGAGGAGATGAGCTCATTTTGGTCAGGGCTTCGGCAGAAAGGACCCACTGTGGCTGATCACTGTTACGTCTATCCACACTCTTAAGGTTCTTTTTTTTTTTTTTGAGACAGAGTGTCATGTAGTCCAGAGTGGCTTTCAGGCAGCTGAGGATGACTTTGAACTCCTGATCTTCCTGCTTCTGCCTCTCAAGTGCTGGGATCACAGGTGTGGTGTAGGACTGGGGATGGAACCCAGGGCTTTATGCGTATGCCAGGCAAGCACTCTGCCAACTGACCTACGTTCCCAGCCCTGGGGTCTCATTTAAAAAGACGCTGATCCCGTTGATTTCTCTAATCACCTCCCTAACAGTCCCAGCTTCTTTCTGTTTTTCTTTTAATTAAAAAAAATTATTGACAATTTTATGTGGGTATATGATGAATTTTGGTCAATGCCATTCTGCTGTACTCTCCCATCCTTTTCTCCTACCTTCCAGACCTTTCTTCATCTTAGATTGTCACCCTCTTGCTTTCATGTTTTTGTTTTTTGTTTTTGTTTTGGGGGGATTCATATGGCTCATTGAGTGTAATTATAATTGATTGCATGAGTGTGGGTGTGGGGTCATTACTAAGACACAGGACACTTATCGGTGACTACACCACAGAAGAAAAATGACTCCATTAACTGTCAATGGCTCCTGAGAAAGGGTGGTGCCTCATCTTACCCCTTCTCTCACTCATGATAGAATGTTGGCACAACCCCATCTTCTAATATCAACTCTTTCGGTGATTCCATGTTAACATATGAATTTTGGGGTGACTCAGACATTCAGACTCTAGCAAAGGTACAAATTTTAATTAAGCAGGTGGAGTCCCAGAGGCACCATAGGAAGAGGACGAAGGGCAGGCCTCCTGGCCATGTCCCCCGAGTCTGACTCTGTATCTCGATTAGGGGCAGGCAGTAGGCCTTCTATGCTGGTACGCTCTAAGTGGCACAGGGCTGGGCTCTGTGATGGTCACTACCAGCTGTCAGCCCGCAGGGTCTCGAAGCACTCCACCCCCAGGCATGACTGTGAGCGAGTTTCTAAGCTGTGTTAGGTGGAAGACTCCCAGAACGGCGGGCAGTGCCATCCCACGGGCTGCAGTCTTGGGCTGAAGAGAAAGGAGACAGTGAGCTGAGTACACACTCATCTCGCTCTGCTTCCTGACTGGGGGTGCTGTGTGAGAAGCTGCCTACTCTTAGGTCTCGAAGCCAGACAAATGGCTGAGGTGCCTCTTTAACATATGTGCCAGGCTCTCTCTGCATCCCCCAGTCCCTCCCTGTTACAGGGCCCTCCTGGCTGATACACCTAACCTGCTGGTCTTCCCCTAGCTGCCCTTATATAACCCAACTCCTGATGTGTGATGACTTGGTAGTGTGAGTGGTTGTGTTTGTGGGAAGATGAGGGGGCCCAGAAAGCAGTCCCAAGTGTCCTCATTTCCAATCTTTTGCTGGGACAGAAAGAGTTTTGGTGTCACGGGCAGGGCAGCCATGCTCAGCTGGAAGTGGCTGCCCCCGGAGAATAGTGTTACTAGCGGCATCGAGACAAAGTGCCGAGTGAGGTCTGCTGGTGCGGGCCTGCAGTCAGCTACCTGGAAGGCTAAAGCAGGAAGATCTGTCTGGAATACAGAGTGAGTTTAAGACCAGCATGTGTAACTAGCTAAACTCTGTCTCAATAAACAAACAAACAAATGAACAAAGAAATGATGAAAGGGCTTGAGTATAGCTCTGTAGTAAAGTGCTTGCCTAGCAGACATCCTAGCACTGTCACAGAAGGAGGAGGGGGAGAGGGAGGAGGAGGGGGAGGAGGAGCAGGAGCAGGAGGAGGAGGAGGAGGAGCAGGAGGAGGAGGAGGAGGAGGAAGAGCGGGAGGGGGAGGAGGAGGGGGAGGAGGAGGAGGAGGGGGAGGAGGAGGAGGAGGGGGAGGAGGAAAGGGAGGGGAAGGGGAAGGAGGAGTAGGAGGAGGAGGGGGAGGGGGAGGAGGAGGAGGAGGAAGAGGAGGAGAAGGAGGAGGAGAGTTGAGCAGGGAAGAATATTGCTATTGATTAGTGATGTCTGCCGTGGATGCAGGAAGGGGAATATGGTTTGTGTTTCAAAAGAATGCAGTTTGGAAATTGATGCATGTTCCAAAGACAAGAGAGGGAACTTCCTTTTTATTCTCTTACATTAATGCCAAAAATAAATGCTGAGAATAAAGTTTATGACTGGTGTGTGTGTGTGGTGTGTGCATGTATGTGTCCACAAAGTTGACACTGGATGTCTTTCTTGCTTGCTCTTTAATTACTGAGACAAGGTCTCTCAGTTGGACTCAGAGATTATCAATTTAGCTAGTCTAGCTAGCCAACCTGATCCAGGCATCCCCATGCCCATCCCCTGAGTTCTGGGGGCAAGTTCAAGGTAAGCCACCATGCCTCCCCGGCTTTTACTTTGGTTCTGGGAATTCAAACTTTAGTCTTTTTTGCTTGTCTAATAAACGCATTATCCACCGGAGCCATCTCCCCAGACCACCTTTTAAATTAAAACAATTTTAAAATTATGTGTATATGTGCCTGTGTGTGGGGAGCATGATATATGTTTGAGTGCAGATGCCCTCGGAGGATGGAAGGTGTCTGACCTCCTGGGGCTGGAGTCACAGGAAGTTGTGAGTTGCCTCTGTGGATCCTCTGGAAAAGCAGTACACGCTCTTACCTGCTGAGCCGTTTGTCCAGCCGTGCCCGCAACACTTTCTCAACTAAAAATTAGCCTAAAAAGTAACGGTTTTCTTCATGGCATTTTCATACATATGTTGTTCTTGTTGCCCTTTCCCGGTCTTCTCTCTCACCCTCCTGCGATTCTGCTCCTCCCCACTTCCTTCACCCCAGATGTCCCTGTCCCCCCTTCATGTCACAGAAATCAGGACATTGATGCTACCTTCTTGAATATGCTGCCAAGTACTGTTCTCTCAGGGCACCAACTCTTTTCTGTTGTTTTCAAGCGGCAGCTGAGAGCCAAGGTTCTTGACTTTGCTGTGTGGGTCAGGGAGGAGCCATCTTATAAACTGGACAAAATAACCACTTTTTAGAGAAGACCGAAGACGCTGCAGAGGGGCAGTGAGGAGAGGAAATTCCGCCAGTGGGAACTTTCTAATACTCACGTGAGCGGTTGGTACATAAGGTGTGGCTCCAATCGTGTTGCTTCAGGCCTGCAAGCCCTTATCTCCCTGTCAGGGCTGTCATTGCCTTGAGGTCGGGGACCGCGCTGCTCCTTGCCTTGGGGACACCGTGTCTTTATGGGGCTTTTCCTCTTGTGGACACTGTATCTTTCAGAGTGGCAGAGACATGAAGGACATCATCCACATCCAAAGTGACTTACAAGTCCTGAAAATGACTTGTTTGTGTTCAAGTGAGAATAGAAAGGGAAGAGTGTGAAATTAACGTGTGGTCTTTGTGGCAGAGCCAACAGCAGAATAGAACAATGCTCCATTCACACTGCCTCTTTCTTAGACTTGCTCTCAAAGCCCAGGCTTCCTTTTAGTTCACAGGACCCTCCCTGGAGGATGGCAGAGAGTTGTGTTTGAAGAAGAGGGGGAGGGTGACTGAATGGGGCACCTTCATAAACACTCTCCTTGGAGCCTGAAAACTGGCATTTTCCAGATTTCGACAAAGCGGTCTAACTGGTATTTTTCAAAGGATGGGTTTCTCAAAATTGGTGCATAGAGGAAATAGGCTCTGATCTTTTATCCATTTGAAAATCTGTGTGTTGGGAGGATGATTGCATCACCATAGCAACAGGGAACACAGTGAGAAGTTTTGGGGGTGGGCTGTGGAGGTGGCTCAGTCGGTAAAGCTCTTGCTGTGTAGTAAGCATGAGACCCTGTGTTCTCTCCCTGGAAACGAAGCATAAAGTCAGGTATGGAACCAGAGCTAGGAGGCAGTGACGGGAGCATCCAGTCTGAACAAGACGAGTCTGGCTCAGTGAGAGACCCTTTCTCAAAACACAAGGTCGACCATGATAGCTGAGGTTGTCCTGACCTCTGTACGCATGCACACACATGTGCAACTGTACCCATACACCTGTGCACACAGATCCTGCCCTGTCTATACATGTCTATAAACGTACACGCCCAGAAATGGTGAGTAGGGCTTCCAGCAGCAGCGTTCAGGAGGCCCCGAGTGAGGGTGTTTTGTGTAGCAGAACAGAGGGCCTTGAGTCTGATGGTGGTGACGCTCACGGAATGTAGGTATCATTAGTGAGACTTGACTTGTGGTGTCTTAAGTGGGTGCCATTGGAAGAGCACCAGCATGTGGGATTAGGAAAGCTCGTGCACTCTCGGATCTCGCATTACGGCTGTTTTCTTGGGGAGGTGAAGAGAGGACCTTCGGGCTTAACCTGCTCATCCAGGTAGAAATCTAGAGCTAAAAAGGGGAGCTATTGAATGAGCTAACCCTCCTACTTTGTGTGATGAGAGCAAGCAAGCCGAAATGGCTTGCTGCGGACCTGCTCTAAGAACTGAGCACGCTCACTGAGTGCTCGAAGCCGCCCTGCTTCCGGATCTGGGCACTGTCCACCCTGTCCATGACGTTTTCCTGAACAGGAACTCAGCTGGCCTCGCTTCTTCTGAGGTGTAGCTGGGAGACCTTGCTGCCGCTGCGCCACACAGCCCTGGTAAACTTCAACCCCACACCAGCCAGCCATTGCATAGCGTTAGGCGACTCTTGGGCCTGAGGAGAGTCAAGTCTGGAGGAGGGCATGGCTAAAATCACTGTCATCTGCTCCCTGCAGTGTCCCCAAACACTGTGGAGCTAGATCAGGGCTAGTGGCAGAAGCCAAACATGGCCTCTGGGCAGTCACTTGAGTTCTTTGTGCCTCAGTTTCCTCAAGTGGAAAGCAAGTAGCAGTAATGGTAAATAGTACTATCTTACAAGTGTGTGTGTGTATGCGTGTATGTGTGTGTGTAGGTCAGAGGAAAACCTAGGGTGTTTTTTCTCCCTTCCTCTATCTATCTATCTATCTATCTATCTATCTATCTATCTATCTATCTATCTCTGAGATAGTGTTCTTCACTAAATCAGAGCTCACTGAGTAAGGTAGGCTGGTTAGCCAGTGAGTCCCAGGGATCCACTTGTCTCTCCCTCACCACTCTTATTAGCTCCTAGTAAGGACACACACACACACACACACACACACACACACACACACTTTTCTAGCCTTTAGAAGGGCACTTAGCCAACACTAAGAACCCAAGACTCTCCCAATATTAACGTGCGTGCGAGTTACATAACTCAAGCCTCTGGCCTTGTGTTGCTTCATGTCCCCAAGTCTTATCTCTGTCAAGGTTGTAAGTCCTTTGAGGTTTAAACTGTACTTTGCTTTATCTTGGGGACTTGAAGATCCAGGAACTAAGTTAGCCATTATTTTCTTACTTATGCTGTTTTTCTTTCCAGCTGGTTTTGGTTGCCTTTGCTCTGACTGTGATGTCAACTGGTTACTAAGCGGCTATAAAAAGCTGCAGTGTCCGTAGGTGGTGTTGGCTCATCCTCCCAGCCTGGGTGATCAGTCCCTTTCATGAAGGCTTCCTGCTTTCCAGACTGTCGGTCTCCCAGTTTTCCTTCTTCAGTTTTCCCTTAAAGCCTTAGGAACCTGTTTAGGTTGGCAGCTAAAGGTTGGAGATCTAGCTCAGTTGGCAGAGTGCTTGCCTGGGGTGTATGAAGCCCTTGTTCAGGTCCCCATATAAAGAGAGGGTGACGACACACATCTTCCATCCCAGCACTTGGGAGGTGGAGGCAGGAGGACTGGAGCTCAGGGTTGTCCTCACCTACAGTTTGAGGTCAGCTTGGGATACACTATACTTTGTCTCAAAAATAGATCAAGCTCTTCCTTGACCAGAGAAGGACAAATGCCTCTTCTCTTCCTTCCAGAGAAGGACAAATGCCTCTCCTCTTCCTTCCAGAGAAGGACAAATGCCTCTCCTCTTCCTTCCAGAGAAGGACAAATGCCTCCCACCTTTCCAAGGCTCAGAACTGACTTGGATTCTATACGACACATCTCAGATCTGCGTGTGCCCTGGTCACAATGGCTTCTCATTAAAATGCAAACGGTAGGTCGGGGGACTCGGGGTGGAGTGGAGACTAGATTTTTTTCTAACTTGCTGTGTGTTCAGCTTATGCTGCTGACCCATCCAACTTCACAATTGTGGGACTCAGTTCAATAGCGTGTGTGTGTGTGTGTGTGTGTGTGTGTGTGTGTGTGTGTGTTCAGAGGACTGTTTGGGAGAATGAATCAGTTCTCTCTTTCATCATGCAAATGCCACTAATAAAGCTCAGGTGGTCAGGTTGGCAGCAAATGTCCTTACCTGCTGGGCCTTCTAACCACCCCCCATCTTGCTTTTTGAGACATGCTTTCTCACTGAACCTGAAGTTCACCAATTAGACTAGGCTGGCTCACCAGCAAGCGTCAAGAAGCCACCTGGGCCCTTTCTCTGATGCTAGGTTACAGCCTAATGCTGTCATGCCTGCCTTATCTTTTAGGTGGGGATTGAAGTAGGTTCTTCGTGCTTTTATAGCAAGCACTTTCCTGACTGAGCCATCTTCCTAGCTTCCTTTTAGGAAATTTCTTTGGGGTGTAAAGCTTCCACATGTGAATCAAAAGCTAAGGCTTTCATATGCCCATTGCTCCCTGAAATGGGTCAGTATTGGGAAATGTGTTGTATTACTCTCTCACAAAGCCAGGGACTCTTTTAGGAGAGCTATTGAAGGGTTCTGTTGTGTTTTGGAGACAAGATCTTATGTGTCTCAGGCTGGCCTTGGACTTATTAAGTAGTGATGGACAACTTCAATCTTCTGTTCTTGATCTTCTACTCTACCAGCTGAGCTGCATCTCCAGGCCTGATCAGAGTTTAAGAAGGAGTTAACTTTGGAGGGCTTCTTGTCATCTCCTCAAAGACATTGTTGGTTGAGTGAAAGGGTAGATGGGGGAGGCTATGGTGAAGAAGGCAGGAGCTCACATTCCTGGTCTAAGTTATCACACTCCCTAGTGATCTGGCTCAGAGATTTTGAGGGGAGGGGGTTTGGAGAGATAGGCAATGGGGGCTTTGTCTCCAGGCTGGATTATTTTTCTCACAAAGTATAAGAATTCAAATATAGTTGAAGACCCCTGGGACTCATCCATCCCTTTCCAAAGGCCCCCATCTGGCCAATAGGAGAAATTCATATTCTTCCTATTAAGGTGACCAGAACCCTATTTCCAGCAGATGAATGACTCTGGCCTTATTATGCTTCTCCATACCTGGGTTACGCTCCAGAGGGTCTGATGTCGACACGCTGGGGAGAGCCCCAGCTCAGATGGTTTTTACTGATCCGTCGGTTTGAAATCCCCAGCATGCTCCAGCACATCCTTCCATTATCACCTCAGACCAGGCAGGTAGTCAGTTATTCAAGCATGTGCTGCCATCAACGTCGTCTTTATTTTTATTCTCTCCAGTGCCTGAAACAGTTAATTAACTGTCTGGGAATACAGCACTGAGGTACCTTGGGTCCCGTTTCTCCCAGAGCTTAGTCTTTTGATCAAAGTAGGTGCTTGAAAGTGCTTGCAGGGTTGAATTGGCTGTCCAAAGAATGATAGCAATTTAAGTTAAATTGAAGTTCATTCAAGATGTTTTCCCTCAGTGCTTTGACATCAAGCAGTTCAGTTTTTCCACTTAAATTCACTATGTAAATGTGAGTTAATTCTCCTTTTCTTAGTTCCCAGTCCTTCAGGATGGGGCTAATACCAGCCGTGTGTTTAATATTTTACGAACTATAAATGTGATAACTGTTTATCACTGGCTTCTTAGAAGGTATAATGGATTATTACTTTCTTATTGTGCAAGTATCACCATGTGTTAACAATTGTTATGATGAACAGCACAGTTTTTGCCCAGGATTAATGGTTTGGTTTGAGATATATATATATTTTTTGCAATGTCTATTTTCTTTTTCTGTTGAAATTTGAGACAATGTTTGTATAACTTTGATCCTTTTAACCATCATGCTCATCTTTCTGTTTAATCTAACTGCATCTATTCTGGGCTCCTTGATTCAAACTGCCCTCTCACCAGCTAGCCTGGCATATTCAGCAATGAATGACAAGGTGGAAAATGAGGACAAACATTTGAGATTTTACTCTGTATGTTGTGACCTGCATGGATCTGTAATTACACATAGGAACATATGTGCACACACACGAAGACTAAGAAAACAAAGATGAATTACCCTCTTATTCTCGGTTTCCCCCAAACATTCCCTTCTCTTGGTTGTTGTGACAGAAGGGGATGGGTTTCCAGGCTGTCTACTCTCCTTAAGATCCACAGTGCACTTCATCTTCCATCTTATGCTTTTCAAGTATTATGAGCTGGCTAGAGGGAGATCATGTATGATATATTACATTATTAAAGTGTTTTAGACGTTGCAAAGGTCTTTTACTTAAGTAGTCTCAACTTGTCAGTCCTAGAGTCCTTGTATTAGAATTGACCATATATTTCAAAGCTAGTTTTTAAGGGGAGAATGACTGTTTTATTCTTGTTTATTTGTTCATTTGTTTACTTATTAACTTGTCTAACGACTTGAGTGTATATGTGTGCACATATACACATGGGTACATGTATGTCTAGGTGGAGATGCACGTATGTATGCATGTATTTGAAGGCCAGAGGACAACGTTCAGTCCTCATATCTTGTCTATATTATCACTGTCATTTTATTTTTAGATAGGCTCCCTCAAAAGCTTGAAACTTACCAAGTAGGCTAGCTTGTCAGGTCAGTGAGCCCTGGTAATCTGCCTGTGTCCACCTTCGCAGTGCTGGAATTGCAAGCACGGGCCCTTATGCCTGGCTTTATACATGAGTGCTGGGATCCATCCCTGTTCTTCCCGCTTGCTGGCAAGCTCTTTACAGAATGAGCAAGCCATCCATCCCTGCAACCCCTGTTAAGATGCTCATTTGATGCTTTCCTAGTTTAAGCCCTCCAATAAACCTAAAAGCCATCTCTGTGGGTGGGGAATGTACGCTGGCCAGAATAGCAAGCTCTTTGAAGGAATGGATACATTTCTCATGGAATGTCCACAGGGCTCAGGTCACTAGGTATCCAACGAGCAAGCAAATATACAGTGAGAAAGAACTTCAGTATTCTATTATTTGAATAACCACAACAGAAATGATTCCCACTTTAAAAGTTTGAACTTGTTCAGTTCTCAGCCAAGCTGTCAATTGTAGTCATAAACAGTTGCAGATTTGAAGACATAAACCTCCCTCTTTAGGGACTCAAGTGTTTGTGTTGGGGTGGGAAGCTTTGGCTTTACAGGAGGAAAATTCTTGGCTGAGGTCTTTGAAAATATGGATGTGCTTTCAAACTGTATGTATGAAGGATTTGGAAAGTCTTGACACTGAGACACGGGGATCGGAGGGGCGACTGAGGACGCACAAGCAGGACCCAGCCAAGAACCCCTGCTCACGTGTTCACATGAAGGCAGAGGACAGACCTTCTGGATGTCTAACTTGAAATTCACTATCAGTGAGTGGCTTCCCATAAGACCTCGTTTCCAAGGTCTGTCTTGTTTGCATAGGGACGGTGTGGCAGGGAAAAGGGTTCTGAGATTGAACCTTTTGAAACTCTAACGGTAGTTATGTTTATGTAAACATGAGGACACCTCTGCCATTAGATGAGCCAGGCAAGTGTCTCCCACCACAGTTGGCAGAAAAGACACAGCTTTTCTGTGTATAAAGCACACCATTGTTTGATGCTTTGTCTCTTTCTGAGAGCAATTATCACCCCACTGTCTGAATCAGTCTTTGTGCTGTCCCTCGCTCTGCTCTTTAGAGGGGAACGATGGAGGCTGAATGGAGGCTGAAAAGAGAGGAGCCTCTCCTTCCCTAGTTCCCGAGGGACCACCTAGAAGTCACTGTGTTCCACAGAACTGAATATACATCTCCATAGACTTAAAACTAAGCAGATGATAACCCCAGTGCTGGTGTGGCAGAAACAGGGCTCACTGGCCAGCTCTATTAGGTGAGCCCTAGACCAGTGAGAAACCTTGTCTCAAACAAAAACAAGAATGAAAAAACAAAACTGAAAAACAAAACAATACCCAAGACTGACTTCTACACACACACACACACACACACACACACACACACACACACACATACACACACACGAGAGAGAGAGAGAGAGAGAGAGAAAGAGAGAGAGAGAGAGAGAATGAAATTGACATAGGAAGGGTTTGCTGGGAAAATTTAGAAAACTGCTTTGATGTTTTTGAGATCAGAGCCAAATGGGGGAGGGATAAGAGACAAATTATATAACAACAGAAGGCTAATGACGTCACTGTTCTGTCTCACACTGTCCTTGTAGGAAGTGATTAATCAAAGATATTTCAGTTCCATTGAACTGTCCGTTCTCCTGACCTTCACTTTAGTAAAAAGGTTTATTTTTGTTTTATGTATATAAGTTGTGCATGTATGTGTGTATGTAGGCACATATAGTGCCTGGGGAGGCCGACAGAGGGCAGTAGAGCCCCTGGAAATGGAGTTACAGATGGTTTGAGACGTCGTTTGGTCGCTGGCAACTGAACCCAGGTCCTTGCAAGAGCAGTAACTGTTCTCAGCTGCTAAGCCGTCGCTGCAGCCCCTTCAGTTTAATTTTGCTGTATCAATTTACTAGTTTATTTTGTCACTGTCAGTTCCCAGGCTTGAGAATTTGGGTCAGGTTGGCTATTTAGCCTTGCCTACATGGAGAGTCAGGACAAGGACAGACCCTGTATCAAAAAGCAAGGAGGATGATGGTACCTGAGGAATGAGGATAATGACATCTAAGGTTGACCTCTGGTCTAACACACACACACAAACACACACACACACACACACACACACACACACACACACCACAGGAGACAGAGGGAGAGAGAGGGACAGACAGAGACAAAGAGAGACAGAAAGACCTGCAAATGTACTTTTTGCTTCCCTCTTCCTATTCATTTCTATGACTGAAGATCCAGACTCACAGACAACACTTCTCTCTCTCTGTGTGTGTGTCTCTCTGTCTCTGTCTCTCTCTCTCTTTCTTCTTTCTTCAAAGGCAGGGCTTCTTATAGTTAAGGCTGTCCTCAAACTCATTATGCAATACTCATTCTCCCTTCTCTTATGTCCAAATACTGGGATTAAAGGCATGAATTACTACTCCAAGTTTCTGCGGTGCTGGCGATTGAATCCAAGGCTTCATGCATGCTAAGCAAGCATTCTGCCAATTTAGCCACACGGTCTTTAGTGGGCCATTTCTACTTTGCTATTACACATAAAAGGCCCACAGTTTAGGTCCTTTTTTTTGAACAAGTATCACCTCAATACCTAAAATTGCTTCTGAAGTTTATTGAGACATCGAGGGTCAGAAATATGAGCTTGGCTGTTTGTCAGGCCTGACCTCTTGACCCTGGAGAGCAGCTGGTGCTTACAGCTGCCCCCACTGGAGGAGCCTTTTACTCAGAGGAGCTCCCTTTGATGGGCTCCTGAGGGAGGAGGGCGCCTCTGAATGGGTTTTTCTCTGAAGCCCCGCTAGCCCCTACCCTATGAAGAGAACAATGACAGGGAAGGCAAACTGCAGGGAAGGGGGGATTTGCAAGAACAGAAGCCACAAACAGAGGGAGGAAACCAGCGTCAGATCCTTAAGTTTCAGAAGCGATTCCTCCGCATTTGGAGTAAAGGCTGGAGGGCCCAGCTTCTGACCCACAGGGCAAGATCTTCTGGGCCGTGGGAATGGTTGCCAGCCAATGGTGATGCTTGAGCAGAGTGCAGGGTCATGTGTGGGCACAGCCAACTGGGAGGTGAGGTCAGAATCACCCGGGAGGGGGTGTGTGCCAGCTGCCCAAGCCCTCTCAGCTTTTGTCAGATGTATGCAGCCACACTGCTGAGCTAATCTGCTTCCCCTGGTAAGAGAGCTCATCAAAGGTAAACATTTCTTATTTTCTCCCCAAGATGTGATCCAACGTAAGACCCCAGTAAGCACCAGTTAAATGCTGCCACGGAGTCTGGCCCTGAGCTGCCATCCATTGCAGTTCTCCTCTGGGCTGTTAAGCTCTGTTCTGCCCCCTTTTGTGAGCCTGCTGGGGTGGAGGACTATGATCTATGTACATATATATGTACATGTATATATCTACCTATACATGTATACACACACATATATATTTCTCATTGCCTTTGGTATTCTAGAAACTAGGGGACTGCCAGGACTCGGGAGGCTGCTCCAACAAGTGTTCACAGAGCAAGCCTGAGACACAGACTTAGCAGGGTGGTTGCTTGGACTCTCCGAGCAGCACCTCATCTCACTGATTTTGTACAACCGCAGGATTACTAGAGAAGACTGTGCAGAAAGTTAAACATCCCTGCTGTGCGGAGCTTCTGAAGTCGTCATGAGCTCAGAGGTTTTCTGTGCACTGTGTGGCCTGGGGTACCGCCTGGAACTCGGTGATGACCCCCATGATATTTATTTCATGCAGCTTTAATTTTTGTATTAAAAAATACAGAAGCGGACCGAGGATGTGGCTGAGTTGTTCAGTGCTCGCCTAGGTTGCGTGGGTTTCATGTCAAAAACAGTCAGCAGCACGGGGGTGAGATCTTAGTGTTTGGGAGGTGAGGGCAGAAGGGTTAGGGGTCTAAGGTCATGGGCAAAATGGAGACTCCGTAGCCCCTGCTACCAGACTGGCTCTAGAAATCTCCACTTTGCCCATGCTGTGGTATATGTTACATGTTTCTTTTCTTACCATTTGGGTGTGAGGTTGCCTGGCCTCTGCCTAGGTTCTGAGAAGGTAGTGAATTCACACAGATGGCTGGGGAGGCTTGCTCTCTCCCCCTTAGATTGCAGCAGGAGGTCTTCTCCCGGAGAGCTCACCAGCACTGTGTGTGTGTGTTTATTTTTGGTTTATAGGTTATCTTACTGTTTCCTATTACCTCCCCTTGGCTTCATGCTGATTCCACCTCATGCCTTCACTTCCCAGCTCTGTTTTGACACCCAGTATGTAGCTGAGAATCTCACAATGTATTTAAAACATTTGTTTGACTTGGTTAGGTCAGCCTTCTTTTTTGTAGTGGAACACCAGGGAGAGGGGCATTTGGGCCTCAGTGACCTTAAAGTGTAGATTTGAGATGTCAATCTTTACTTTGTTGAAGTTTCCTCCTTAACTAATTTCCTTCCTTCTTTCCTTCCTTCCTTCCTTCCTTCCTTCCTTCCTTCCTTCCTTCCTTCCTTCCTTCCTTCTTTTTGTGTAGGAGGGTGGATGTGTGGAGGTCAGAAGACAACTGCAGCACACCTCCTCAGGTGTTCCTTACTTTGGTTTTAGAGGCGGGGTCTCTCACTGAGCCTGGAGCCTGCCGCTGGCTGGGCTAGCTGGCCGGTGAGACCCTGGGACCTTCCTGGCCTCTGCTGGGATTAGAGGCATGAGCATCACCATGCCTGACTTTCCGAGTCCGTGCTGGGAGTCAAATTCAGGTCCTTGTGCACACAAGGCAGGTACTTTACAAACGGAGCTTTCTCCCCAGCTTGACATCGTACACACAGGATGGACACACAGGACCTTTCTCTGCTCTCTCCTTGCCCACGTTTATGCTCTCTGGAAAGTCTTGGTGAAATCTCACAGCCACATGCTCCTCAGACACAGGAAACAGGGTCTCTGCACAATGAAGGACTGCAACATGGCTACAAACATTTCACGTGATTTTTCAAAACCATCACTAAATCCCACACTTCTGTACACAAAGTGATCTTGCCTGGGCAGCTGGGTGATAGGTGGAAGGACCAGGATCAAGAAAGGATCATTATGAGTTGGGTTCAGTGTGCCTGACAGAGTGACATTTTTGAAATCAGACACATGAAGGCTTGGCTCTTAGCCGATAACTGACCTGGCCTCTTCAAACCCCTACTTTCTTCGTCTCTAAAATGGGATCAGTACAGTGGAAGTCCAGCAAGGAGAAGAGGTACGTGAGAGACGCACATGCTGGCTGACCGTGGTGCAGGTGTGGCACTGGTCCTCCATGGCTTCTCTGGAGGTCACTGTGACTGTGGACCTTTTTGTCTGAAGTAAGCAGACAGCCATGTTGGAAGGACTGAGATGACAGGAATGAGGGAAAATGGGGCTGGAGAGATGCTCAGCAGTTAAGAGCACTGTCTGCTCCTCCAGAGGTTCTGAGTTCATTTCTCAGCACCCACATGGTGCCTCACAACCATCTATAATGTGATCTGATGCCCTCTTCTGGCATGCAGGTGTGCATGCAGATAGAGCACTCATACACAATAAATAAATAAAATAAATAAACAAATTCTTTAAACCAGAGTGAAGAAAGATGGGGGAGCTCATAAGGGCCGAGTGTGGCCTTGCTCTCTTCAGCTGAGCTTCAGGGATAACGATGTACGAAACTCTCACATCCAAGCTTCCTCCTGCTCTGGAGCGGCAGATACAAGAAGTAAAGGAAACTCAGAAGGAAATAGTAAATCCATGAAACAGATGGACAGTCTTGATTAAACATTCTATCTATCTATCCATCTGTCATCTATGTTATCTATGTATCTATCATTAACCCATATATCTGTTCATCTATCTTTAATCTTCTCTATATGAATCATGAAAATTTCTATATGTATTAATATAACAGTAACAGTTTTCATACCAAAAATGTTTTAAAATTTATTGTGCGTGTGTTTGTGTACCACATGCATGTGGCAACTTTGGAGAGCTGGGTTTTGCCTTCATCTTGTTGAAGCAGGGTTTCTCTTGTTTCTCCTGTTGTGCCATGTATTCTGGCTTTTATTTTTTTTCCTAGTCGTGGGTTCCAGTTTTTAATCTGGATTGCCAGGCTTGTGTAGCAAGTGCTTTTACCTGCTGGTCCCTGGAAATGTTTGATAATTATCTATTATCAAAAAGAGAAAGTTATTCTTCATGTCCATTTATGCATCCAGCCCTCCTCCCGGTGTGAGTGTGTGCTCATGGTAAGTTCACTGAATAGTGTGTGTGTGCATGACTGGCCCAGTAATGAAGACAAAGACCTCTGGAGTTATATAAAAATGTGCTGTGCTTGCAAGTATCAGCCATACACGCACAAGTGTGCTCATGTTCTGTGAACATGTGAGTGTGTGTGTTCATGAGCCTGCACTTGTGTAACCAGATGGATGAATACTGTTATATGTATATATATATATATATATATAAATGATGCCATGCACACAACAGATATTATTTGAAAGATATTTATTGGATGGAGGTGGAGAGAGAGGAAAGGGGAGAGGGAGAGGGAGAGGGAGAGAGAGGGAGAGAGAGGGAGAGAGAGAGAGAGAGAGAGAGGGAGAGAGAGAGAGAGAGAGAGAGGAGGGACCTTTTATCCTCGGCTCCTGGCAGCTGCCACCAATGATGACATCACAGGTGGCTAAGCAACCTGGGAGTGGGCTCGTGCATCAAGATTTGTGAACTAATAAATACCCTTTATGCACCCTGTTGATAAATTCTACATTTTACCTTCCTAACACTAATTTTACAATATTCAAGTATCAGTACACACACACACACACACACACACACACACACCAGTGACAAGCTTTATGTGGTTGTTACAATGAGTAGATCCTGTGTTGTATACAATGTTGTCTTGGTTGGTACCATTTTTGTGGAGATTAGTCCTTTGTACCTGGAATGCCACCAATTTGAACTATCAACAATTTATTACACTTGCTTGTTAGTTGAGTATATTTCAATGTTTTTATTTCTTAAATATTCTTATTCCTATCATAGTTTTTACTCAAATATCACTTCTTATGAAACCATTTTACAAGCCCGCGGCATCCAGGCAAACAGACTTGTGGAAGGTTTAGGAAGGGACGGAGCTCGGTTAGTAGAGTGGTTGCTTAGCATGCGTGAAGCCTGGCCTTGAACCCCAGCCCTGCTTAACCCAGGCATGGTGAGACGTAACTCAGCGGGTGGAAGCAGGATCAGAAGTTCAAGATAACTCTTCTTGGCTACATGGAAAGTCAGAGCCAGGACCAGACTGAACCATATGAGACTCTGTCTTACGAGAGAGAGAGAGAGAGAGAGAGAGAGAGAGAGAGAGAGAGAGAGGAGAGAGAGAGAGAGCAAAAAGTGCTTCTATTTGATCCTGGTATAATTGTTGTAGGAATGATAGTTCTTACTCTTTTATTAAATATTTTCCAATCGTTCTTAGCAAGTATCTCTTCAGAGATCATGTTTCTCTAGTGTCTGCAGGAAATTCTGAAAGTACATGCAGGGATGTATTTAATTGGCATCTAGATGTACAGAAATGAGAAATGATACAGAAAAGAAAACAACCGATGATGTGACCAGGAAAGCCTGGATGGGTATCTCAGCCCCGCTAGCATGAGGGCTGCGGTGGTGTCAGTGCAGTTGTGGGACGAGGGATTAGTACCGATCAGCCACAAAACAGACCACCCAGGCAGACATGCTCATTCTTGTAAAACGCAATGGAAACTCAAATTAATTTCTCAGGAGAGTATCAGCTCTTTTGTGTTGAGGGAACAAACAGTGGGTCAGAAATGTATAAAATCCAGCAGCTACCGCTTGACTCTGCACTGGGACTCACAGCGTGGGGAAGCAACCTCCTGGCTCCACAGAGGGTGAGACACAGAGCAGAAGGCCGAGGGGCAGGAGGGGTGCTTTTATTGAAGGCTGTCTTTTAGGCTTCACTGATCAAAGAGGCCCAGCCGGATCCTTTTAAGTCATGGAGATGGAAGAGGGCCAGAGTTCAGGCTGAGGGAAGCATCGCTGAATCTTAGGAGTTTTGCCAGCAACAGCGATTCCTGAGTTCTATGTGCAGTGGGAAGTGGAGAGGACACTGTGAATGCATGCAAAGATCCACCACAACGAGGCTGGATGAACGACTCGGGATGGATTCATACAACAGAATGATTAGGGATTAAAGCAGGACTGCAGATATTCATGGTGGGATTGCCAACTACAGTGTTGGGCAAGAGCGGAAACCGAAGGAGGTGTGTGGCGTAAGTCCATGCTTGCAAAGGAAATATAAAACAGGGCTGAAAAGATGGCTCAGCTGGCAAAGTGCCTGCTGTGCAAGTATGAGGGACCTGGGTTCAAATCCCCGGAAACCACAAAACAAACCAAGGCGCAGCAACACACGCCTGTAACTCCAGTGCAGAGAGTGGGGTGGAGAGGAGATGCAGGAAGATCCCTGAAGGTCACTGGCCTGTCAGAACCCATGAGCTCCCGTTAGCAAAACAAGCTCTCCAACATAACCCCCCCAAAAAAACAAAAACAAACCAATTACCCAACCAACCAACCAACCAACCAACCAACCAACCAAAATAAAACAAAACCAAGATAAAAACAAAAGACAAAGAAGCAGTTGAATGTCACCCAGAGCTGACCTCTCCTCTCCACACCTACATGTGTGCACATGTACCTGCATCATGTATATACACATACAGGCTCTATAACACATGTGTACCACTCACACATATTCTAAACTAACTGAAAGCAGATAAAATGCAATGCTGTAGATTATGTATCCAGTTGTGTACGGACACAAGCATGCCTGCTGAAAATGTTTCACAATACAGGAGACTAATAAAAAGGCCCTGGTTATTTTGGGGGTGATGGGAAGGGAGATGTGAACACGGAAGGGGTACACATGAGATGTCAGTTTTATTAGTGTCTTCCCAGTGGGGAGTTGATACACAGGTATTTCGTTATATCACTCTAGCTTTTGGTAACTCTTAGCATTTCATGAGGACTTGCCCTTCCCTGCCTTATCTCCCAACTGCAGCAAGAACCAACATGGATGTTTGCTCACTAAGGAAATCAGGGAGGGAAAGCGATACACCATCTTGCGAGAGTGCTTAGTACACATTTGCTAAAATTAATGAAGTGTGGGAAAGAAAGCCAACAGACCCAGAAAGCATTAGGGAAGGCAAATGAGATGAAGGGGATTGGGGTGAAGAAAGTTGGGATCCAGTGCTGTGTGGAAAATACAGGAAGAAAATACTCACTGAAGAACAGTGGGTCAGCTGAGCACTGGTGCCCATGAAATCAGACACAGGCTCTCTTTCCTCAGCCAAGAATCCTTCCTGCCAGAAGTAATCTAGAAACGTCTTGTCATAATGCCTTAAGTGATTTTCTGAGAAACTGTTCATACGCAAGAAAAAGGGAGAAATGGAGTTTGCCTCTATAAAAATTATTATTTCTTTGTGTGTGTGAGCGTGTATGTAAGTGTTTATGTGTATACAGGTGCATGCGCATTTGTGGAGTAACCTCAGTGCTTTCCTCAGGAGCCGTCTGGCTGGTTTTGAGGCAGGGTCTCTCTGGACTCGGAGCTTGCTGATTAGGTTGGACTGGCCAGCCAACCACAGGATCCTCCTGCCTGTGCCTTGCCAGCTGCTGTCACAGCTGGGCACTGTCTTGTCTGACTGTGTCTGTGCGTCCAGGCGCTTGTGTGCTCTGTGGAGCCATCTCAGCAACCCCCGCTCTTTAAGCTAAGCCTTTCAGTCATTTCCATGAAGTTCACTACGAGGTTTTCATTTTTTTCAGTATTTTCCCTGTGATCTCCACAGTGGCAAACAATGTTTTGAGATTTTTTTATACACAATAGGTTTCCTTATGAGATTTTCATGAATGCGTATAAAGTCCTTTGATCATTTCTTCATAGCCACTCCACATTACTCTCTCTTATGTCTTCCCTCCTCCCATTCTCCCTTCCTCTTCAATTTCTACTCTCAGGGGCATACAGAATGCTTAGTATTCGGATTAATGATTGCTTCAATATTAATTATTGACACATAATGAGAACCACACCATATGTCTTTGTTATTGTTGTAACTGATTATTAGTATTATTATTAATTATTCTACGATTGCATAAGAGCCAAAGTTAACCTGTAAGCCCCACTCCCCCAGGACAGATACCTTCTGGAATGTTGGAGGCTGTGGTTCTCAGGAATTTACAAGTCACATGTATTTGCTTCCCTAAACAGGTTTGTTTGCACTGGAAGAGCTTGATTGGATGCCTGTGGGAGGTGCACAGACAGAAAATATGTCAGGATGCATGCTTGTCCCTGATTGGACCTGATGGGAAATACAGCAGCCTGTGCTTTTGCCTTTTTTAGCCTCTGTAGAATGTGACTTGCGGCCATTTCCAGAGTGCACCTGCCTGGCTAGGATTTAGTTAAAGCTTCTAATTTGGCTCAAAACTGTGGAACTGGTTTCTGTCTCAAATCATAGAGTTAACAATTGAAACCAGGGCCTTCAGCATACAAGGCAGAATTTCACTTCTATGTCTCAGCTATAGCTCCGTCCTATTATCACTGCTATTATTATTATTATTATTATTATTAATTGATTGATTTTTATCTGCTTAGGTGATTTACTCTCCTAAACTGTGAGAGCATAAGTAGAGTTTCCATTAGCAGGAAAATGTTCATTGTAAACTTTTGCCTAAAACCAGCTACTCATCGTGGTTTGCTAAGAGTTCCTTCAATGTTCAGCAAGTGCTGTGAATGAATCAGACAAATTCATTTTTAACTGTCCATGGAGGACCTTGTGATTGTCATTTGGCCTTGGCTGAACGAGTCCGGGGCAGATGGACACTCTCTTCGCTCCACTCAGGATGGCCTTAGTCCTGGACGAAGCACAGAAAATCCTGGCACTGAACAGCTTTCTGTCTGTGCTTCATTTTGTTATTTTATTCAGTTGGAAATCAATTTTTATCATGTCCTCTTCCTCCTCTGTGGCCAAGACTTTTAAAGGCAGTTTCAAGGAAGGAAATGCAAAGCAGCTAGAAATGGTTCTGCTAGCCAATGGCCCAGCGCCTTTAGCTTTCTAGGGTGAAAGCAGAGTGGAGGAAATGAAATCCCATCTTCTTGCTCATGACCTTGTTTAGGTTTGCATCCTATTTTGATCAGAGGGTGAAGTGGACCAGACCTGTTTCAGCCATTATCACTTTTTGTTTTCAGATTGGAAGGGCCTGACAGAGGCTTTAATTAGGGAGAAAGGAGAAAGAGGAAGGAAAAGAAGAGGAAGATAAAATAACAGTTAAGATGTCTGAGAAAGCCAGGCATGGTGGTATATGAATCCCAAAACTATAGAGGTAGAAGCAGGTGTAACTCTGTGAGTTCCAGGCCAGCCAGCACTACATAAGGAGACCCTGTCTAAAAACCAAACCAAACCAACCAACCAAAAAAACCCAAAACAAACAAAAAGATTTCTGAAGAAGTCATTAAGAAATTATTCTGTATTTCCCTAAAATCACTATAGTACATTTAAATCTGTGTGCACATGTCCATGTGTAGCTTAAATTAAATTTACATGCTGGGTGACAGTGTTCTCCCTAAGAGCCACAGACTCTAGCAAAAACCCTAACACCAGGCATGAGAAGCCCCCTGTTAGGTTGTTGGTTAGGACTGTTCAAGAGATTCCCAAAACATTACAGGCATTGCTGTTGCCATTGGTTGAGCCCTGGAGGTGGAAGGGAAGTCCTTATTGCTGAAGACACCATGCACTTCAGACGCAGGGCCCAGATGGGCTGAATTAGATCTGACCTGAAAGCCTCCTCCCTGAAAACTAGTTCTCATGGCACAAGAAAGTGCCACACAAGCTTCCAAGAGACAGAATCAACCAGTAGTCTTGCCAACCTACGATTCCTATGAACTGCAATGACCAGCATGGCATGATAAGCCTCAGGGTATAAGAGTGGCATGCATACTTTGGCAGTAACCAATAGCTCTCTAGTTGGCCCATTCAACAAGATGGAAATCATGTCTAAGAAGTCATAGAACTTGGAGGAGAACCTACAAGTGCCACTTTACTAAGCCAGCACAATCCCTAACTACGTTCTCAATGTTTACACCTACAGATAACTGTAGTTTCACCCCTCATCAAAGAAACTTCTCTGCAACAGAGAAGACTATTACAGAAAACTGGAACTGATCAAAATGTAGAGAAGAAGTGATTGTGTGGTGCCCAGGCCCAACTGATAGATACATCTGGAAGACAACTCCTGCGCCCAAGGCTCAGGGATCACTGTGCAAAAGGGGGAAGAAAGATTGTAAGAGCCAGAGGAATAGGAAGTTTGCTGTGAAACTGTGTTTCCTAGAAGTGCCAGAGAGGGTGCGCCTGTGACATCTCATACACATGGCTGCCTAGGCAAGACCCGAACAGGATGACATCAATCAACAGGCTAATATGGAGGGAGGAAATCCCATGGGGTCTCAGCCCTAGACAAAGAGCTACTGGTAACTAAGAAATGCGGAGAGGAGGAGAAAATGTCTTCCTCATGGATGAGCCTCCCATCTGCTTATTAACACCAAGTGGTCAGCCCTGAAATCACATACAGACAAGTAGCATGTGGACTGAAAAGGTTGGAACTCATATCCTTATTTTGGCATTAGAAGCACACTACCCAGGGAACCACCTCTTCAGCCTCCGTCCCAGCAGGATTTTATAGGGTGCTATACCACAGGGTGGAGGATGAGCACGATGACTGAAACAGTCTCACGTCTTCTGGCATGGCCTCCCTTTTCATGCAGCTTGTCTTTCAGTTAGAAGTAGTTCATTTTGTTCATGTCATCACCGAGTCTGGTAAAGGCTATTATCTTGGTCAGGGTTTCTATTGCTGTGGTGAAACAGCATGGCCAAAAGGCAAGTGGGGAGGAAAGGGTTTATTCAGCTTACACTTCCACATCGCTGTTCATCTTAAAGGAAGTCAGGACAGAAACTCAAACAGGACAGGTATCTGGATGCAGGGACTGACACTGAAGCCGTGGAGAGGCTGCTTGTTCCTGTGGCTTTGCTCAGCCTGCTTTTTTTTTTTTAAATAGAACCCAGGACCACCAGCCCAGAGATGGTACACCCACTATGAGCTGGGCCCTCTGCCGTCAATCACTAATTAAGAAAATGCCTTACAGGTCTAAGTTATGGAGGTATTTTCTTAATTGAGGTTCCCTCTTTTCAGAGGACTCTATCTTGCATCAAGATGATATAAAACTAGCCAGGACAGCTATGTTTGTAATGCAGAAGAAATGTATACAGACATACGTATCTGTATTCTTGCAGTATTTCCTTGCCATCATAGGAATCACACCAGGACCGTAGAGGAGAACAATACACGAGGTGATCGTGTCGTAAGGAAAATGGTAGATAGGGAGGTGCAGCCGGGCAGCAAAGTGCTTGCCATGCGAGCATGCCGACCTGGGTTTGAAGCCCATACTAAAAATGAGGGCTCTGAGTTGTCGTCACTGTGCCCTTGAATGACATAGCCAGGCCTTGTGTAGGCACTAACTTAATTCTGGGAGACAGGATTTGTGTGGTTCATGTTCTAGCTAGCTAATAATTTGTGTATATCTAACACTGTTTGTACTGCTGGTTTGTGTGTTGACTAGACACAAACCAGAGCCATCAGAAAGGAGGGAGCCTCAGCTGAGAAAATGCCTCCATGAGATCCAGCTGTAGGCTATTTTCTCAGTTAGTGATCAATGGGGGAGGGCCCAGCCCTTTGTGGGTGGTGCCATCCCTGGGCTGGTGGTCCTGGGTTCTATAAGAAAGCAGGCTGAGCAAGCCGGGAGGGAGAGGGGAGGGTAAGCCATGGCGGGTAAGCCATGGTGGGCAAGCCACTAAGTAGCACTCCTCCAGCCTGCTTGAGTTCCGGTCCTGACTTCCTTTGGTGATGAACAGCAATATGGAAGCATAAAGCAAATAAACCCTTTCCACCCCAATTTGCTTTTTTGTCATGGTGTTTTGTGGTAGCAATAGAAACACTAAGACACTATCCAATATATCGTGGTAGTGTCCAAGTTTCAAGTGAATAAATAGAATGAAATGGGCCTCATTGCTTCTAGGAGACAGTCTAGACAGTAGGGTGACATCTTGAGATAAGATGTTGCCTAATGTCTGTCTCCAAGAGTAGAGAAGAGGAGGCAGGCCCTCTGGGGGGCTGGAGGCAGTTTGCAGACAGGTATAGGTTTTTTGTGTTCACCTTTTGTGTTTTGCTTAGAGTTGACATGGGAAAGTGACCAGTGGAGAACACACAACAAAATTTTGTGCAGCCTAGAGTACAAGTCTTGGTGTTAAGAGGGAGAGGTAGGTCAGGTCCAGAAAGACCACGAGAACAGGACCAGGAGGAATCTTGAACTTGAAGGTGGCAGAGGCACTCTGATGTGGCCACAGGTATGGGAGGCGACAGTTGTCCTGGTCACAGGTTCATGCACTGGACCCTGACATGGAAACAGTCAACAGCGCAGAGCGATGTGCTTCATTTTGGGGTCAGAGCCCCGTCACCTGCTTGACGCTCAGTTTCCGCACCTGTGAAAGGAGAGAAGCGGTTTCCCTCAGGCTTGTTCGAGAAGATGAGATGCACAGTGTTTAGCACGATTGCTGGCCCATTGGACGGGCACCTGCTTAATCAAGCTCGTTTTCCGCTGGTACGCTGTGAGTGGTCGTGATTTTGAGAAGCCGCGTATTAAAAGTAACCGGAAGTCTGGAAAACGGCCGAGTGGGTGAAGCACCTGCAGCGCAAGTGTGCGGACCTGAATTCCGATTCCCAGAACCTACAGCAAGCAGGATGTGGTGGCACCTGTCTGTGGCCCCAGCATTCCTGTGGAGAAACAGCAGAGGAGAAGCCCCGGAAGCTCCTGGTGCAGCTGCTGAGTGAACTGAGAACGGAGAGAGAGCCTGTGTCTCCAACAACGTGGTAGGGGTAAGCAGAGGCGGTCACCGACCTCCAAAACAACAGAGGTGGTCATCAGACCTCCATAACAGCAGAGGTGGTCACAGACCTCCATAACAGCAGAGGTGGTCACAGACCTCCATAACAGCAGAGGTGGTCACAGACCTCCATAACAGCAGAGGTGGTCACAGACCTCCATAACAGCAGAGGTGGTCACAGACCTCCATAACAGCAGAGGTGGTCACAGACCTCCATAACAGCAGAGGTGGCCATCTGACCTCCATAACAGCAGAGGTGGTCACAGACCTCCATAACAGCAGAGGTGGTCACAGACCTCCATAACAGCAGAGGTGGCCATCTGACCTCCATAACAGCAGAGGTGGTCACAGATCTCCATAACAGCAGAGGTGGTCACAGACCTCCATAACAGCAGAGGTGGTCACAGACCTCCATAACAGCAGAGGTGGTCACAGACCTCCATAACAGCAGAGGTGGTCACAGACCTCCATAACAGCAGAGGTGGTCACAGACCTCCATAACAGCAGAGGTGGTCACAGACCTCCATAACAGCAGAGGTGGTCACAGACCTCCATAACAGCAGAGGTGGTCACAGACCTCCATAACAGCAGAGGCGGTCACTGACCTCCATACATGCGCCGTGGCAGGTATGTGCCCCACCTTCAGCATAAAGCAACTGAACATGGTTCCTTTTTCCCAGGATGTGAACTTGAGAGGCTTTAGGGAGGTCTTTGTCGGAAGGTCCTGATCCCACGGCTTGGCTCTTTGGACTGTCACAACTTCTGTGAAATATTTATGTCGGCAGGTTGCAGTGTTTGTTTGCTTGATTATCCCTCTGAGCGTGCTGAGGAAGATTAGTCTTCTAATCTTCTGTTTCAGAAATCACAGTGCTTACAAATGCCCTGATTGTTGGTTATGACACCCTTCCACTGGCATTTACTGTAGCTGTGTGTGTGCGGTGCATTTGATGCCAGGGGCCAATGTTGGAATGTCTTCTTCGGTGGATATCTACCAGATTTATAAATATGGGATCGCTCGCTGGACCCAGAGCTTGCCAATTGAGCCAGCCTGGTGAGCTAGCTGCAGTGGTCCTCGTGTTCCTGCCCCTCAGTGGCGGAATTGCAGGGGCGTGCTGCCGCATCTGGCTGCGGGTTCTGACTTGAACTTCGAGTCTCATGCCTGTGTAGCAAGTACTCTATGGACCTGTCCATCTCCCCGGCCCCCTTGAAAGTTCTTGAAGGAGATTAGGAATGATGAGAATCCCTGACATGGAACCAGGAAAGTAAATAGAATACAGAACCCCACATGTTTTTGATTGTTGCTCATTCTTTGGTATGCTGCAGCTTAAATTATACTGAACTAAGCCCGCCCCCTCCCCCACCGGATAAGTACTTCACTCATGGGCTTCTGGGTGGAAAATTGTAATCCGTGACAAAAGGCAACATCCTCTGACTTGGCTTCCACCTGAAGTGTGTGCATGCCGGATGCGTGCGACTCTTTTTAATTGGTAACAATGGTGAAGGGAACAGGGCCTCTGGGGACGTGACTCATGCTGAATCAGGTGCACATGGAGGCTAGCTCTACTGTCGGCCTTTGTTTGTCGTTGTTTTGCCAAGGGGTCTCCACTTGTGTTGGAGCGTAACTGTTGGTAGGCTGGCATCGGACACAGCAGAAGGAGGGGCCATGCGGTGACTGCTCCCTTGTTGGTGCCAGCTACGCTCCTTACCACCTCTGTGGCTGTCCCTGGTCCATGTGTGCAATGCTTGAGGAGCAAGTACTGTACACATTGAGCCGCCTCCCCAGCCCCCCGTGAAAGTTCTTGAAGGAGATTAGGCATGATTAGAATCCCTGACCCGGCATCAGCAGAGTAATAGAATACAGAACCCCACGTGTTTTAAGCTGGGGTGCACCTGCACCCCAGGGAGACTATGCTCTGGAGTTGTAGGAGAGCCCAAAGGAGAAGAACAGGAGGAACCGAGCTCAGGCACAGTCCTGGGGCCACCGGGTACCTCCCTAATACAAGGTCTAGCTAGCCTTTTCAAGCCCTTTCAAACCCCAATGGGCCATATGCCTGGGTTGAGTCTTCACCCCAGTCATTGGAGCTGAGGTCCTGTGTCCTCTTTACCGTCTACCTCACGGCTCTCCCTCCAGCTTGAGAAAAGAATGACATCCTCTTATCATAGAGGGAGGTGTGACATGTAGCTCAGTGGCGGTGTGATGTTGGCCTGTTTCTTTCCTGCCGCGTACTCATTCTCCCTCTTGGGAGGAGTTTCCTGACTTTTCACCGTGTCAGTATTCTCTCTTACTGTTAGTTCATGGGGATGCAGGGAGCTCATCCCATCGCCGTGTGCCAGGGATGGGTGTGAGGGACCAAGGTCCAGTCAGAGATGGACACGTAGCAGTCAGCAGCTTTACTCACTGCTGTCCAGAGGAACTCTGTCCTCCCCTGTGGTTTCGAAGTCAGAACTGCAGCAGATAGATAGCAAAGTTAGCAGCTGAGCAGAGCATGCCAGGAGAAAAGCATGAAGCCAAAAGACAGAGCCATTTTCCCGAGGTCATCATTTGAGCACCCTCGTCCAGCTGTCCCTGAAGACAGGATGTGGATTTTTGTTGTTAGCATGAGCCAAATAATGTTTTGTTGTTTGAGCCACTTCAGGCTGGCATTTCTGTTACTTGTGGCCTAAATGGTCTCGAAAAATCAAATCACCAAAATTTGCATTGTTAAATCTATGGCCTTATATTTACTTTAAAAAAACCCTATGTGTGTGGGATGTATTTGTTTGGAATGTGTGTATATGTGTTTGTGTGGTGTGTATGTGTGTATATATGTGTGTGTTGTATATATGTGTTGTGTTTTATATGTGTAAATGTGTGTATTGTGTATGTGTGTGTGGTATGTATGTATGTGTGGTATGTGTGTGGTATGTATGTGTGTATGTTGTGCGTGTTATATGTGTTGTGTGTATGTGCAGTACGTATGTGTGATCCATGTGCCACTGCACATATGTGCAAGCCAGAGGGCAGCCTCCATATCTCTTTACCTTCTACCTTGTTTTAAACAGGGCCTCTTTTTTCACTGCTCCATGAACAAGGCTAACTGGCCTATGAACTGGGATCTTCCTGTTTTCATCACCCATCTTGCTATGGAACACTGGGCTTGCAGACACATGCTACTTCACCTGGGCCTGGTGTGGGTCTGTGGTCTTGTGCTCACATCCTTATGCTTTCACGGCAAAGGCTTTGTCCACGGAGTGTCTCCCCAGACCTGACCTCCTATTTCTCGGTGACGGTGCTTCTCTGTGTTCTTTCTAGTAGATCAGCATCCTGCGGCTTGTTCAGGGGCCACAGAAACCTCTTCCAGCAGGGAAGGGCAGTACCTCATGTCTCTAGTGGCCTTTGGCCATCTGGACTTGGAGAGAAATGTCATGGTAGAGTCTTCCTGCACCACAACTCTCTAGGTAGCACACACCCTCCTGTCTGAATTCTGCAGCATTGCTGGAAGCACCTGTCGGAATGGAAGGGCAGGTGTGTCCTAGGCATTGCTTTGGTGGGGTGGGGTGGGGGAGTGTCTTTGAAACACTTCGGGAGATGATTATTAATTGAGAGCATAATCTTAGAACTTGCTGGGGTGCTAACCCTCTTGGTTAAACTCTGCATTCCAGAGGAGGAAAGATCCAGGGAGATAGGGAACCTTGGTTAAGGCTTCACAGTGAAGACAGTGGCAGGCGACTCCCAGGACAAGGTAAGAACAAAGTCCCTCTGAATGCCTGGAGACACTGGAGACTTGATCCTTTGTTTACTGCATTTCAGCCACTCCTCTAAAAAAATGTTTATTCACTTTGTATCCCAGCTGTAGTCCCTCCCTCACCCCTCCCAATCCCACCCTACCTCATCTCCTCCCATACCCCTCTCCAAGTCCAGTGGTAGGGGAGGTCCTCCTCCCCTTCCCACTGACCCTAGCCTATCAGGTCTCATCAAGACTGCCTGCATTGTCTTCCTCTGTGGTCTGGTAAGGATGCTCCCCCCTCAGGGGGAGGTGATCAAATGCCAGCCACTGAGTTCATGTCAGAGGCAGCCTCAGCTCCCCTTACTAGGGAACTGTCTTGGACACTGAGCTGCCATGTGCAGGGGTTCTAGGTTATCTCCATGAATTGTCCTTGGTTGGAGTATCAGTCTCAGAAAAGACCCCTGGGCCCAGATTTTTTGGTTCTGTTGCTCTCCTTGTGGAGCTCCTGCTCCCTCCAGGTCTTTCTGTCTCTCCCTTCTTTCATGAGATTCCCTGCACTTTGCCCAAAGTTTGGCTATGAGTCTCAGCATCTACTTTAATACCCTGCTGGGTAGAGTTTTTCAGAGGCCCTCTGTGGTATAATCCTGTCTTGTTCCCTGTTTTCTCCCTCTTCTGATGTCCATCTTATTTGCCTTTCTAAGTGAGGATTGATCATCTTAACCAGGGTCCTCCTTCTTTAGGTGTATAGATTTTAGTATGTTTATCCTATATTATATGCGTAATATCCACTCATAAGTGAGTATATACCATGTGTGTCTTTCTGCTCACTCAGGATGATCTTTTCTAGTTCCCACCATTTGCCTGTAAATTTCATGATCAACCACTCTTTTATTGCAAGAGACAGACTCTCAGCCGAAGGAGCAGAAGAAACATCACTGGTCTCAGCTGTGCAGGAGTATGGTCTAGTGTCTGTCAGGTTGGATCTAAGAGTATAATTGCATCACAGAAGATAAACTCTTTCTGCTGGGTCAGAAGCACATGGCTTTCCCTTGTCCAGCAGGTGGGAGAGGCACAGTGAGTCCCTCAGGTGTAAGTCGTGTTCTACTAGATTAGAAATCCCGGTACAGACAGCTCATCATCCTCACTAGTCTCTGTGGGAGCCTGGACTCATGTTCAGGAGCTTCGAAAAGGTGACCCCATCAGTCGCTGGCCAGAAGTAGGAAAGCTCTGTTGCTTCAAGAATCATTTGGGTCTGCTGGGTGGAGACAGTGGAAAGGCAGGCCGATGGAAGAAGGGAGCGTTGGAGTGAGGAGGTGGCTGGCGTGTTTACTGCAACACGTGGTCCCAGGGCGGAGCAACAGCTGCTTCCAGCCCTCAGCCTGCAGGCCGCACTCACATCCTAGAAACGTAACCTCTGATGTTTCAGGGGTGGGATTACCCAGAGTGGCCCTACCTGCACGGTTCCTGGGTGTGTGGCCTCAGTCAGTCTCCCCTGTTGTTAAAGTCCTACATCCTCTGGCTCTGTCAGGGCATCCAGCCAAGCATATCTCAGACAAATATCTACATTGTTGGTAGCGTGATTGTGACTTCCTGTCTTCCAATTTAGATTTTTTTGTCTTGCTTTTTACTGTCTGGGTCACTTGATATTATATCTGGTGCTTCCTGTTTTGAAAGCCTCCGACTCTAGTCATCAGACTGTAGAAACCCAGGGTCAACTTCTTCCTACTGATGCGGGCCTTAGTCACTTGTTTTGGTGTACTAATTGTGATTTGCGTAATGAAAGCTGTCAGGTGTCTGCTGCTTTTCTCAGCCCCAGACACTTCCCTATTTATGACTGTTTGTTTTTCAGACACTGTGCCTTTCTCCCCTGGTGTGTATACAGGGGAGCTCTTGCTTACCACACTCCCCACCCCCAACTACCCGATGCGGGAGTGCTTCTGTGTTCTTGGGAACAGAGCTCTGGTTCCCGTGGGTCTGTTTCTCAGGTGCAGGCTTGACGGACTCAGCCACTCCCCAGCATTGTTCCTGCCTCCTTCCCCAGACTTTCAGAGTGGTCAGCTCCAACTCGGTGCATTAGGCCAGCTAGCAGCTAGCACCTAAGCACATTGCTTGCTTTTTCTCAACAAAAAAGTCTTTAAAGTCTTTAAAGTTTTGCTTCATCCAGCCTTCCCTTGCATAGAACAGGCAGCCATCAGAGGAAGAGGCAAGGCCTTATCATGTCAGGCACAGAACAGTGTGAGCTGGTCATGGAGCGTCCTGGGCTCTGGTGTCTACTTAGTTGTCTTGAGCTGGGTTACCCCTTACTTCTTTCTCTTTCTTTTCCCTTTCCCTTTCTCTTGCTCTTTCCCTCCCTTTATCCCTCCTTTCTTTCCTTTCGTGTGTGTGTGTGTGTGTGTGTGTGTGTGTGTGTGTGTGTATGTATGTATTTGTCTGTCTGTCTGGCCTGGAGCTCACTAAATAGGGTAGGCTGGAGATTTTTCCATTTCTCCATCCCTAGTGCTTAGATGGTAAGCAGGTACCAACACTCCTGGATATTTTCATGTGGGTTCTGGGGACTGACCTGAGGTCTGCATGCTTGCAAGGCAAGAACTTTACTGACAGGCTCACCCCCTTGCCTCTTACCTTGTTTCTCTTTTCCTGGTAGTAGAGGAGTCTCCAGGAGGCTAGGGGAGGTGGATGGAGATATGTCCCCCTTAAAATGGCAGTAGCTTTGGGGAGAACATCTAGAAACATCCAAGCCTATTCTGGAGGCCAACATCTTGCTCCTTTTCTTCATGATGTCTTTGATGGCCAGGATGGGCTGGAGAAATGCAAGCATCCAGAGGATGAGCTCCATGGTGTCACCTCTCAGGGGCCTGGTTCCTCCTGTTGCTAGGCTATCTGGAGCCAGAGGAGTTGGAGGCTACACTTTCTTCCCTCTCCTGTGCCCTCAGATTGAGAGACCTCTGTCTGAGCCTTCCGTGTTTCAGCTAAAAGTGTTCCAAGAGTGAGATAGAGTCCTTTATCTCTGGATTCTCTCTTCACTCATCTTCTACTGGGTGATGAAGAGGGAGGCCATCGTTTTGACTGAACACATAAGGCTACCTCTGTGGGCAGAGGAGAGACATGAACACTCAACACAATGTCGAATGAGCTCAGCCTTTTGCAGTCCTCAGCCTAAAGCAAGGGCCCACACTACCCACTGAGACACAGTATTGTTCTGTGTTATGACTTAAAACAAGAAAAAGCCAATAAAATCCCAACTCCCCCTTGTTGTTGTGTAGTGCTTTGAATGACCTCATTTCTTCTCGGAAGCCATCCCACGGGGTTCAAAACTGACTCGAGCCGTTGATGGACAGGAGGATTCACATGGGACATATAACGGAGAGTGCTCAATACAAAGAAGCTTCTTTAGCACCTGCTGGGTAAATACAGCCCTATAGCTCTAATCTTATGTGTAATTCCAGGGAGCTACCATGTTGTGTTATTACAAATAATTAAAGACCTCCAATAAATAACTTTTTGTGTGTGTGTAAATGCATGTGAATATTATGAGTATGTGTATGGAAGCCAGAGACTGACATTTGAATTTTTTTCTTAGTTTCTCTCCACCTAATTTTTAAGTTTTATTTATTTATTTGATTCTGTAGACAGGTCTCATTATGTAACCCTGGCTGGCCTGGAACTCATTCTGTTGTCCAGGCTACCTTGAATTCACAGAGGTCTTCCTCCCAAGTGCTGGGATTAAAGGTTTATGAAATCACACTAGGCTTTTCTCTACCTTAGTTTTGAGACCGAGCTTTTTAATGAGCCTGGACCTCTCTGATTTGATTGGCTGGCTAGCCAGCGAGCTCTAGAGATCTCCCTGTCTTCACTTCCCCAGCAAGGGGATTCCAAGGGTTTACCATCATGCCTCAAAAAAGTATTGTGGGTTCTGAAGATTGAGCTGTCATCTGTCCAGCCCAGTTCTTATGCTGTTAAAGCACATTTCTTTTCATGCATCTAGCACAGTGTTCCAGTAAAGTCTTTGCAGTGATAAACTTTGGTTTGTTCTCTGAGTTACCATTTATTTGTTTCAATTTGGTTTCTTCACATGAAAGCTGTAGCTATGTACATCTCCTTTGGATGGCGTGAGGGTTAGCTTTAACTTGTTAACATGGTGACTTGACATGATCTGGAACTAGAGTCGCCTGGGAAGACTCTCAGTGGGGGATTGTCTGTACTGGGTTGGTCTGTGGGGATTGTCTTAATTCAGTTAACCGATGTGGGAAGACTCAGCCTACTGTGGGGGGCACCATTCCCTAGGCAGGGGGTTCTACTGTATAAGAGTAGGGAAATTGCAGGGTGTAGTGGTGCATGCCTATAATCCCACCACTTGGGGAAGCAGAGGCAGGCAGATCTCTGTGAGTTCAAGGCCAGCCTGGTCTACAAAGCAAGTCCAGGATAGCCAAGGCTACACAGAGAGACTCTGTTTTGAAAAACAGAAAAGAAAGAGTAGGGAAGTTGAGCTGAATAGCCGAGTGGGAGAGCATGTGTGCACTTGTTTCTCTCTGCTCTTGACTGTGGATGCCATGTGACCAGCTGTCTCAAGCTCCGGCCGCTGTGGCATCCCCACAGCGATGGACGGCGACCTGGAATTGTGAGCTCAAGTAAACCCTTTCTCCCCTCTGCTGCTTCTCATCATCATCGCTGCCGTGGCGACAGGAATGAACTGAGGACACATGGCATCACACATGAGAAGTTTATGAAGAGGACTCAGTAAACGGTCGCCATTGTTATACTTCTTCACATACATACTTTGTGCTCAGCGTTCTCAAGCTTGATATCTCATTTTGTCAATATCATCTTAAGAGATGGTTGGCCATTCCCATGTAAAGGATAGGAAAATAGGCTCAGAGAGGCAAAGCAATATGACTGTAGTCACACAGACAGGAAACAGTGGAAACAGATAGAGAGCTACATGAAGGGAGCTCACACACTCACTCCAACCCTGGGGGCCCTCCATTCTATTCCAGTGTGTTATTGTCAAAGTTTGTTCTCTGAACGTCAGCAAAGATGTCCAGAGGCTTGTTGTTTAAATCCCGGTGACTTCAGTCTATCAGTGCTTGTCTCTCCTACCAGGTTCCGGCATCCCTGAGCACCCAATACCTTGCCCCAGAAGAACTGCAATCACTCAGCATGTGTAAAGTTAGTAACCAATGACTGTAAGGCTGTGACTATGGGGATTTCAGGGTTCAGGGCCCTCCTGGATAGCCTGCTTGTCTTTCTGTGTCACTGTGCACAGACAGGCTTCCTGAGACCCCTGCGATGTCCGTGGCTGGTGATTTCCACTTACCTTGAGTCATCAACACTCCCCCAGCAAGGATGACCTGTGGGCCCAGAGCCAAGCACGAAGTCCCACATCCTGTCCCCTCCCTGCATACCCATCAAGTGGTGCTAATGTGCCTAGAGATTCTAGACCACACCAGGCTCTCATCTTCTGTCCCCACCACAGGCCAGAGCCACGCACGAGCTCTCAGTCATGCATTCAAGCATGTACTTATCCATCCGTCATCGTGCATTCATTTCCACACTGATTTAAGCCTTGACTATCTTGAAAAGTGAACTAGCAGTTAACAAAGGTCTTTCAAGGCAGGATCTTCACCACAGTCATGCAGAAATGTTTTGCAAATACCTGGACATGGGACTTTGGAGATAGTCTAGTTAATGAAGTGCTTGCCCTGTAAGTAACAGGCCCTGAGTTCAATACTCAGAACCCACTTTAAAAGGCTGGCATGGCCCATGAGTAGTTGGCCAACTCAAAAAAGAACCCAGGGGTATTTTTGTAGACATTTTGTATCATTTTTTGCTTTGTTTGGGCATTTTTTTTTGTTCTGTTGGTTTTTTGTTAGTTTATTTTGATTTCAATTTTTATATATATGTTTCCTGTTTCTTTTGTTTTTTGTTTGTTTTGAAGAGAGAGGAAGAACATAAAGTTTGTGGGTAGGGAGGATCTGGGAGGAATTGTGGGAGGGAAAAATAATCAAAATATATTGTATGAAAAGTGTTATCCAGGGTTGGGGATTTAGCTCTGGGGTAGAGCACTTGCCTAGCAAGTACAGGCTCCTGGGTTTGGTCCTCAGCTCTGGAAGAAGAAAAGACAATAGAAAGAAAAGAAAAGAAAAAAGAAAAGATGTTATCAAATCCTTAAAAAAACAGGGTTGGCAAGAAGTTATGCACTTGTGATCCCAAAAGGCAGAAGACAGGTGGGTTTCTGGGGCTCCCTGGCCTGGCTTACTTGGTGAATTCCAAAACAGAAGGCGGACAGTGGTTGAAGGATGATACCGAGTGACCTCTCGCAACCTCCATATGCACATGCACAACTCCCTCTTCTAGACCTAGAGGCAGAATCTCTCAGTGGGCTGTAGGATCTGAGATGCTCACCATGTGACTGTAAGGCACAGATGCCTTGAGACCCTCTGGTCCCCGGACTCAAGACAGAGGCCTGTGAGGGGTGCACTGCTCTGTCCTGTCTCCTTGTCCCTTTAAAGAGTCCCTGTGTATAAAACTGCCCCAGGCAGTCAGCTCCCAGAGGACAGGGTCACCTTTGTTTTCTTCACTGTTGTGTTCCCAGTGCTTATGGCAGGGTGTGGGATCTAGGAGGTACCCAGCAAGTATTTGTGAAAACCATCCATCCACTTATCTACCTACCCATTTGTTCATCCTTTTCTCTGTCCCTCCATCCATGCATGTGCCTATCCATCCATCCACCCACTTATCCCTTCTTATCTTCCTCCCTCCCTTCCTCTTTTCTTCGCTTCTCTTCAGTAGGTACTGCGGCTGTCAGATTTTTGTCTCGTGATGTGGTGTGTAGATCTGTGCAGGAGGCAGGCAGGGAACAACAAGCTAGGATGAGAGGTCTCTCGATGGGCAGCTTCAGGTCCTGGACTGTGGAGAGAAATGGAACTAGAGGTTGAGTCGTGCTAGAAGAGAGGAGAATTGGCCACAGTGTGTTGCCCCCAGCAAGAGTGGATGGATTCATCCCCAAACAGGGATAGCCCCCCTCGGGGGGGGGCTTCTGAGAAGGGAGAGGTGGCTGGCATTGGGCAGTCATTAAAACAGTGGCTGACCTCCTGTCAGACACGGTGGGGCTCTGCAGACCTCAGCTCTCTCTAGCTGTCCCCTGGGACATTCAGAGAGAGGCCCATCCATCAAAGGGTCCCCTTGGGATGGCCACGGGCATTTGTCTGAGACTCAGTTATGGGGTTCTGTTTTCAGCTCTGATCTTGTCACATTCAAGCTGTCATCTGTACAGACCCTGAAAAGCCTGTCACAGAACCCTGGGGATTGGCACACAGCAGATGACCTTGAGGGACTCTGCTGAGTGTGGGACTGCGGTGATAAGAGGGACAAACGAGAAGAAGCCAGTGGGCCAGCTGCCATTGTGTCGGCCCTGCCCGCCCCTCTGTGTTCATTCTCAGGAGACGGGTGGGCAGCTGCACTAGATCGGCTTCGCATGTACTCTCCTGGTGGCGCCTCTTGCTGTCTGCCTTCCTTTAATAAGGGTGTGGACGGGACGGCACACGGCACAGGAAAGACTCGTAGTGCTACCTAGAAGTGCACAACCCTGCTCTTGGGTAGTTACGTAATGTCTCTGATTCTGTCCCCTGAGGTGGTTAAAAATGGTGGGGCAGGATGCACCACCTGGCATTTGGAAGTCATTCCATCAGCCCATGGCTCTTCACTCCTGTTATCATTTATACAGGGTGGGACATAGAAGAGTTTGAATCCTTGCTGGAGTTTCCTGTCCCGGACCTGAGGACCAAACCCAGGGCCTTGCCCTTGCTAGACAAGTATTCTACAACTGTGCTAAGTTCCCAACCCCAGGAGCACTTTGTGAGCCAGATTGCTCCATGACCTTCCAGTGGCTGGGCTAGTGGGGTGCTCAGTTGGTAGAGTCCAATCCCAGCACCCAGAAAGCCCAAGTTCCATCCGAGACCCTTATGAATCAGGTGTGGTGGCCTATGAGCCCAGCATTCAAGAGGTGGAGGCAGGAGAATGGAAAATTCAGGGTTGTCCTCAGCTGCATAGTGATTTTAGGCCAGCATGGGATAGTTAAAATCTGAAAAACAGCAAAACAAAACAAACAAAATCACAACAAAACCCTCCTCCTCCAAAAACAAAAAACAAAACAAAAAGAAAATCAAAACCAAAACCAAAACTAAACCAAGAAACCCAAAACCACCAAAAACCAAACCCAAATTAAAAAAAAAAAAAAAAAGGCAGAAACATAGCAGGGCCTGTTTAAATGGTGGTTGGAGTGGGGGCGAGAATCCGGGTCTCTGTCAGTCTCTGTCCACTCCTGGTCTCTTACATGGACTCAGGGACTGAAGAACACCTCTGGCATAGGTGTGGGTACAGTGACCCAGCTCTCCTCATGGGGCACAGCAGGGCAGTTTTCCAGCTTCTCTTTGGCTCTCCTTAGGCTAGCTCCAGGCCAGGAGGCATCTCAGCGGGGAGATGAGGCTCCTGTAGGGAGCCTGGCACTGGGAGGAGAGCTGCTCACATTGATTAAAAGGCTGAGAGGGTCTGTGCGGCTGAGGACTCCGTGCCGGGAGGAGCCATTGGACTGGATGCTAGCGGCCTGCAGGGAGCATGCAGGGATGATCCGTCTCCAGCTTCCAGGAGGCTCTTCTGGACTTCCTGTAGTACCTGCACCACGGTTACTCAAAGGCACAGCTCCACTTCCTCCTGGCCCTTAAGGAAAGCACCCACCTTGTGAAATGTCGAGGCAGAATGGAAACCCAGACGCCACGCCCTCTGGGCCGAGACTCACGCAATCTCCGGTTCTGGCCAGTGAGTGACGTGGGAGCTTGTTTGTGTGTGGGCTGTTCCCACAGCCTGATGCCCCACGCTGCCCAGCCCCACCCGACTCTCAGAAGAAGGCACAGCCCTATGTACTCCGGCCTTGGATTGCAGTGATGACTGGGCCATTTTCCTCTTTCTTGGTGTTATGCAGGTTAGACTACGTTCATGCTTTCCACAACACAGTTTTATGCACTACTGGCCAAACACAAACTGAAAGCAGGTAATACATGACTAAACTCTTTTATGTGTTTATTTCAATACTTAGCTGGCATGTCATATGTATGATTTCATGATTGTCATTGCCTGGTATAAGTTTCAGTTTATTTAAGTAAAAAGGCTGAATGAAGAGGAAAAAATCCAGTTAAAATGTTAGCCTGTTGACTGGAGATGTGGTTCAGTTAATAGAGAGCAAATGTCATTCATGAAGCCCTGGGTTCCATCCCCAGAACCACGTGAGCCAGCTGTGGTGCTGCAGACTTGGGAGCTGCAGGCAGGAGGCGCAGACATTCGGTCATTCTCAGCTACATAGTGAGTTTGGGGCCAGCCTGGGATATGTGAGACCCTTTCACCAAGCCAAACCTCAGTATGGAAGGGGAGAATGTAACCACATGTATAACTTAAAACAATTTGCTTGTCACGTTGATAAAAACCAAGTAGATGGAAGTAGTTTAGCAATGTAACTGATATGTCTAAACTATGATTTCTGTATATAATCACTAGAAAATAATTGAGCGATTATATACACAGCATACATGTATATATACATATACATACAGGAATTACATATATGAGTATACATACATACAATTCATTACAATATCCATATTATCTGCGTCACACTTCAGTATGACCTAGCCCTGTTTCAGGGCTCAGTGGCCACAGGAGGCTGAAGGTCGAGGCTTCGGTGCTCTGTGGATTTACTGCTTCTGTTTCAAGCTTAAATGTGGCCTAGGCTGCACTTAGCATGCATGGCGATGGACGGTTCCCTAGGCTGGCTATACTGAGAGGGGGAGCCTTTACGATAGTAAGACCTGGAGAGGACAGGAGCTCCACAAGGACAGCCACAGATCCTAAAAGTCTGGGCACAGGGGTCTTTCTGAAACTGATACTCCAGCCAGGGACGTCTCATGGAGATGACCCTGCACATATGTAGCCTATGGCAGTTTAGCATCCAAGCGGCCTCCATAGTAATGGGGACAGTGACTGTCTGACATGAACTGATTGGTCTGCTCTTTGATCACCCCACCCCCCAAGGGGCAGAGCAGCCTTTCCAGGCCACAGAGGAAGACAATGCAGCCAGTCCTGATGAGACCTGATAGACTAGGGTCAGAGGGAAGGGGAGGAGGACCTCCCCTATCAGTGGACTGAGAGAGGGACATGGGTGGGAAAGAGAGAAGGTAGGATTGGGAGGGAGGAGCAAGGGAGGTATGGGGGGGATACAAAGTGAATAAACTGTAAGTAATAAAAATAAAAATAAAAAGGAAGAAAAAGAGGTGGGGCCCAGTGGGGTTTAGGTTAGTGAAGGCATGCCCTGGAGACACAGTGGGTCCACGGCCTTCTCTCACTCATTTCCCAGCCATGAGGATTAGCGGCTTTGCCCTGCCACTGGCCTCTCCCACAGTATGTTGCCACAGGTCCAAAGGAATAGATCCGCGGACTGAAATCTCCAAAATAGAATTTTTCCTCCTAATATTTGATTGCTGGCATTTGTTACATCATAGAGAGCTGTCACGTCTAGAGGGCCCCACAAAGGTGAACTGAGGATTCCTGCAGGTAAGAACACGCCAGCTGGACCTTCTGCAGCTGCTGCCCACTCCGTCTCTGTCTCACTCAGTCTAACGTGAGCCCCACATGCTGGGGCCACACTCTCTGCCATCTCTTCTTCACTTTGCTTCCCTACTGAACTTCATTTTGCTTCCTTACCTTATCAGAAAATCGTTAAAAGATTTATTTTTATGTGTGTTTACACACACACACATACACACACACACACACGTGCACACACACATAGGTACACCACACGTGTGCCTGGTATACCTGGAGTCCTGAAGAGGCTACTGGACCGGTGGCCTCTGATAACTGGAGTCACAGACAGTTCCGAGCCTCCCGATGTGGATGCTGGGAAGCAAACCCAGTCCCTCTACTAGAGCAGTGTGGAGTCTGAATGACAGACTCCTACAGGCTTTGCTATGTGAACACTTGGTTGAAGGTGGTGTTTGGGGAGGTTTAGGAAGTACCATCTTGCTCATCACTGGGGCAGGGTTTGAGAGACTCCCCCACTTCCAGTTTGCTCTCTATTTTGTGCTTGTGATGTAATCTCCCAGGCCCCTGCTGCCCTGCTGCCCTGCCGAGATGGACTCTCATCCTTCTACAGCCATAAGCCCAAATAAAGTCTTCCTCCTAGTGGCTGCTTTTTGTCAAGGCGTCTTAACCACAAACACAGGAAGGTGATTAATACACGCATCCGCTGCTCTTAGCCGCCGAGCCATCTCACAAGTCCTGCCCACCAGGAATTTTGCGTGTTGCAAATTCATGTCGTATGTGCTTGGTGAAACTTTTTTCCTTTTTGAGACAGATCCCATATATCCCAGATTGTCTTTGAACTCACTGTTCAGTAGAGGATGGCCTTGAACTCCAGGTATTCCAGTGCTGAGTTGACAGGGTGTGAATTCACTAGTTTACGAATCGCTGGGCATTAAACCTAGAACTCGCTTCATGCTGTGCAGGCACTGTGGCTGAGCTACGTCTCCCGCCCATCTGCTGGAGAGACGTGTCACAGCTGTGGTCCCAGCCCTGGGATTTAAAGGCAGAGGCAGGCAGATTTCTTTGAGTTTGAGGCTACCCTAGGCTGCAGAGTGAGTTCTAGAACAGCCAGAGTTACATAGTAAGATCTTGTCTCAAAGAAAAGAAAAGAAAGAAAAGTGGTGTGGAGGCAGGGTGAGGCGAATCCCTGCAGTTCGCTAGCCGGCCAGTCTAGTTACCTGGTAAATTCCAGGTCCCAGTTGAGAGACAGAGTCTCAAAAGCCGTTTCATGGAGCCTGGGTATTCTTTGGCTTTCATATTGTACACATACACACACACACACACACACACACACACACACACACACACACACACTGCACACTGAGTCAGACTGAAATGCCTTTTGGGTCATCCACCCTTGTTCCTGCCTAGTACTTTTACTAATAATCAGCCACCACAACTTGCAAGGGTGTTCGTGCTTGGGTTCTGCTCTGTCCATGCTATTTGGCCAGTAGCCTGAAGGTATGTGGCAAGCGCTTCCTCAAGTCACTTAACAGAATTTTTGCTCAATTTCATACTCCTCAGTCATGGGGGGGGGTGATCTCTTAATGTAAGGTTATTTGGACACTACCGGATGGGCGTATGATTAAGGTCCTGGGTGTGTGACTGTCTTGGAGGTGAGTCTCAACCTGAAAGCTGAGAAGCACAGCCTGTTCCTCTGATGACAGGCTGGTCATGGATTATTGGAGACCTCTGAATTGGAATTCTGCTGAGTTCATTCCTTCAGATGGAAGCACTGTTTAAAGCTGGTTCCACCCCATGGCTGCAAATGAACTAACTAGAAATATTTATAAAACTAACCAACAACCTAAAAGTTTCCCTAGAAGAAATGCCTACTAAATTCTAGTCAAGCCAGGCACCAGCTTTTCCTGGTCCTTAATGTCTATTAGTTTCACAAAAGGGTTGTCACCTCAAGCCCCTATTTGTTCACCCTGCCATTTTATCTGCTGCAACCCTCTCCAGGGATCAATTAATATTATCTGGAGAAACATGAGTCATAAGTGGGAATGAGCTTGTCTTGGATATGGTCTCTCCCCCATCCTCTCTGCATTTAAGCTTGTGCACATATGTACGGTATTATGTCATAGGGAAAGCCACCTGAACCCAGAATCCCTGACCTCACCAAGAACATCTCTCCCAGACTAGGAACAAAGCTGGCAAAACCTACTTACAGATCCCAAGTGAATGAACTTGCTGAGCTCAGTTTGGTAGGGAACAATCAAAAGAGTCTTAGGCTCAAATTCCGGAGGGGGTGAAAACCAGGACCCAAGAGAAAGCAGTAAAATTCTTTAAGTAAGATCCAGACAATTTAGATCCATTAAAGCTGTGTGCTTTAACATTTGTTAACCTTTTAACAATTTTTTTATTCACGTCTGTCTATTAATTGTATGCAATAATGGGTTTCATTGTCTCTCTCTCTCTCTCTCTCTCTCTCTCTCTCTCTATATATATATATATATATATATATATATATATATATATATATATAATGCATTTTGATCCAGGCCCTCCCTACTCCCCTATCCTCTCTTGTCTTCTTATTCTGCCCACTCTGAGGGAGGCTCTCCTTTCTTTATTTAATCTTTCCTGGATACCCTCATAGACCAGAGGTGCTTTTGGTTGCTATCAGATCCATTCAATCTGACAATCAGGACTAACCGTCAGAGGAAGTAACGGATGGAGAAGTGCCCAGGGCAGCTGTGACCAAGGGGCAGGCAGAGGGAATGTTTTCTCAGGATCTGGGAGAGGAGCCCTGCCTGAGCTGTAAGTCTCCTAAAACCATGCAGCCACTGCCCTAATAGCAGGGTACCCCAGCTTCTTCCTTCCTCCACCTAATCCTCTGCATCATCAGCAAGTGAGGACTTGCCATCACCACCCCGAAGCCTTTAAAATAATGCCTGGCACGTTGTGCTCAGGGCTGTCTGGTCTCTGTTCCTACCTCAGAGCCGCCTCCTCTGGCGTGGATTGCCCTAGAGGCTGCTTCTCCATAGCAGCAGAGAATGTTCTCTGTTTCTGAAAGCCTAAGCATTGAGTTAGACTGGAGCATGCAGTTTTCTTTTCTTGAGCCTGGTGTAGGCCCTCGTCCACATAACTGGCTATGTGGCCTTATTCAAATTACTGCTGAGTCTCCTGTTGAGCTGACTCTGGGTCAAGTGACTCTGAACTGGACTGTAGGCTAAGAAATGTGGAAACTGACCCTGGATCAGGCGAATTTATGAAATGTTTGAGAAAGAGCCCGAGAGGATTTTGTTGTGAGTCTTGAGACATACAGGGAGGCAGTGAGTCAAATGGGAGGCTCTGGAACGGACAGACAGAGAGACACTGAGCGCTTCCATGAGCAACTCAGTGTCCCTCAGACCCAGACCCGCTTTCTTATCTCACCACCCTGCTCAGTGCCCAATGGGGGGCGACCCCAAGGATTGTACCCCCTAGCTCTCTAGCCAAAGGTTTAACAAATGCAGACCTAAGCTAAGAGGAGAGGATTTTTAAAACATTTTTTAACGATTACTTATTAATTGTTCACAATAATGATCTTCGTTATAATATTTTCATATACGTTCGTGGGTCATATGCACTCCGACTGTATATCTGTTCCCATCTATGCTCATTGAATCCCAGTGGATCTTCCTTCTGTGTGTGGTTAGTGAGGGATTAGGGTTTCTTACAAGAGCATAGGGGAGGAGTTTCAGGAGCAGGTGTGAGAAGTTATTGGCAGGAACATGGGCAAGTTACGAGTAGCTATATTACTGAGGACAGATGTCTCTTCCATCCTCAACAACTATCAGTTGACTATAGAGTCTCAGGATGGGGTAGGGCCTCATGAGATACTGTTAACTGCCTGTAGATCCTCTTGGGAGGGATGGAGTTTCATGAGCTCCTAAAGATGGAGTTGTTTTCTGCACTGAGTTCTATCGGTCACATCTTTCCATTTCTGCAGTTCTCACTAGACAGCCATCTTCAAACCTCCAGCTCTATCTGGGCTTCGGTGACACGATTCCTTTCCGTGGATGTGGCTGCGCTTCCCACAGGTGGCTCATCATAAAGTACTTTGTCACCCTTGTCCTTCAGCCTGGCTACTGTCTGCTCAGTGACGTCCTCTTATTTGAATCTCCCACCATGATTTGTGAGGTGTATACTTGTTTTAGTTATGTTTATGCTGCTCTGAGAAAATATCCTGATAAAAAGCAACACAGGGGAGAAAAACAATATTTTGGATTAAAATCCCAGGTGACAGTCCATTACTGTGGGGATGTTAAAGCAGGAATTAGAGGCAGCTGGTCACAGCACAGCCATATTCAAGAGCAAAAGATAACTGCATGTGTGGGCACATGTGTGCTCACTAGTGCCCAGCTAGCTTTCTCCTCTCTTATGAAGTCCAGGACTCCAAACCCAGGGAATGGTGCCACCCATTGTGGGTCGTATTTTCCCGAGTCAGTGAAGGCAATCAAGATAATGCCTCACGGATGTGCCTACAGGCCCACTTGATCCAGACAATCCAACTAAGACCGTCTTCCCAGAAGACTGGAGGATGTGCCAAGTTCACAATTAAAACTAACCACCACCATACCTAAATACTTACAACTCTAAATACTTACAACTCTAAATACTTATACCTGGTTCTCAGCCAGCAATGTTAGGCTGAATTCAAGGTCAACCACATAGAACAAGGCAAAAGGCAGCCTGGGTTGCATGGAACCCTAATTAAAAAGAATGAAATAGTTTTGTGGCATTGGACTACCCAGAGGACGTGCCTGAGAACATTATATAAACATGATATCCTTGTGTGCAGGTGTACACGGCAAATACATGAAAAAATGGGCTCCAAAATTCACCTCAAAGGTAGAAGTATTTTGTGATAGATCTCAAGGCCATGAGAAATTAGAATTGGCTGACACTGTCATTCATGACCCAGGTAACTGTCTACATCCTGGGCTGGGGAGATGGCTCAGGTAATAGGTTTGGCTCACAAGCATGAGGACCTGAGGTAGTGCTCCAGAAGCCATCAGGAAAAGTAAAAACAAGTGAGAGGCATAGTAATCCCAAGCAGACACAGGAGAATCGCTGAGGATCATTGGCAAGCTAGTCTGAACTACTTGTGAGTTCCGAGTCAGTGAAAGACCTTGTCTATAAAAACATGGTTGAAGAGTGGCACAAGATCCCTTTTCGGCCTACATACTCATGCACATTTGTGCTTGAACACCCCCTCCCCACAAGTGTATCTACTTACCTACCTACCTGCACACACACACACACACACACACACACACACACACACAAGAGATGGTATGGAGGGAGAGGGGCACATCTTGGTTATAATTTACAAAGGTCAAAACAGTGAGAATTCACTTTCTCCAAGCTTGGGTTTGCAGAATAATTCCTGATTGTTGTCCCCGTTTCTAGAATTGTATTAAATCCTGTCCATTTTAGATAGAGGACTTCAACTCATTTTATGCTCATATAATGTCAGATAAGGAAAATGAGCCCTTAGGTTCCTGGATTCTTAGCTCCCAGGAGAGCACTGTGCATTATCACGCACTTAAAAATACTGTCTATCTATTGATTGATTGAGCCATCTACCCACCCACCCAGCCACCCACCCACTTAATTGTGTCTGTGTGTATGAGGCGCCATTCGCTGTGTGTGAAGGCGAAGGCAGCCTTGGGTGGCATTCTTTGGGTGCTGTTCACCTTGGTGCCGTCTACCTGTTCTATAATTTTCATTTTTGTGTGTGTCTGATCTACATGTATGATGTGTGCATGTGAATGTGTGGGTGTGTGTACCCATGTGCACGTTTATGGAGGCCAGGGGAGGGTTTCTTCCTTTGTCACATTGTACCTCATTGCTCTGAGACAGTCACTCACTGACCAGAGGCTCGCTGTTTGGGTGGGCTGGCTGACCTGCAAGCTCCCAGGGTCCTCCCATCTCGGACTCCAGTGTTGGGGCTGTGGGTATCAACAACCACACTCAGCTTTTATTTTTTTTTTATTTTTATTTTTTTATAGAAACTGGCTTTTATTGTTCAGTGCCAAGGTCATGCAACACACTCAGCTTTTTAAAAATTAATTTATATTTATTCAGTAAGTGACCTGTCAGTTTGTCATTACATCACATTATAGTGTGTGAATGAAGGTTATAATTAGGGAAGTTTTAAAAACTTTGCTGCAAAGGGGCGAGTTTCTCACTGCAGTAGCTGATCTTTGTGTAAATGCCACTCATCGCATCTTCATCCCTAAAACTGTATTGACTCCAAACCACGATGCTCTCACCTCGCCCTCTTGGAATGGCTCAAATTCAAGCATCAACTTGGATATTTAGAGCCATTAACCTCACCGGGTGCAGTGGCACACATTTTTAATCCCAGCACTCAGGAGGGCAGAAGCAGATGTAGCTCTGTGAGTTCGAGGCCAGCCTGGTATACAAGATGAGTCCAAGACTGCCAAGGTTATACAGAGAAACCTGTCTGGAAAAACCAAAAATAGGTAGATAGGTAGGTAGATGGATAGATGGATAGATGGATAGGTGGATAGGTGGGTAGGTGAATGGATAGATGGATAGATAGATAGATAGATAGATAGATAGATAGATAGATAGATGGATGGATGGATAGACGGGTAGACGGATAGATGGATAGATAGATCCATTAACCTCATGGTTGGGTTTCAGGAAGAGCATCAGAGCAAAGTTTGGAGTTTGGGTAAAATACTATCAGGAAAAGAATGCTTAAAAAGATTAGTTTGGTTTCAAACTGATTCTTTAGAAAGTGGTGAGTGATCCCAAAGGGCCAGAGGCCTATTCTCCTCGGAAGGACGGGAGTTTGGACGGTGCATGAATGACATGCCAACTGCATGATCACAGCTTTTACTTAAACCATACTTTGGGGTGGGAGGTAATGGCTTGTTGGCGGGGCTTGTGTTTGTCACTTTTTGTCCCTGTAACAAACTCTTGTAAGAAAACAACTTAAAGAAGGAGAGATTTTTTTTTTGATCACAGTTTTCATCCATGCTTGGCTCACTTACTGCTTCAAGGCCCGTGGCCTGAATAAGGATTTTCAAAGGGCTGTAAACATACTACTCTTATTTGTTAAGACAGGTCTCTCACTGCCCTGGAGCTCAATAGCAGGCGGTTGACCATCACTCCAGGGTTCTCTGCTTCTCCAGCACTGGGAACAGATGAATACAGCATCATGGCTTCTTATGTGGATTTCGGGAATCAAACTCAAGTTCCCATGCTTTTATAGGCGGGACTTTACCAACTGGACCATCTTCCCAGCCCCTACAAGACTTTTCTATGCTCATCTCTCTGGAGAATCTCTGGTCATTGTCCTTCACTTTTGGCCATAATTGAAGCAAAGTAGGCTGAAGGGAAAGTTGTCTCTGAAACTATGGGTCCATTGAGGTTACAGTGGTTTCCTGTCCCTGTTAGGAAGAACTGTATCTGTCACACACAGTGATAGATGGCTCTTCATCTCAGTGTTTGCCTGGTGCAAGAGCTCAGAGACATGTAAGATTCCCACACTCTGAAGTGCCCCCAAGGAAATGAGTTCTTCCCAGAATGCTCCAGTGTTTCACACACAGAAGGCGCACTTCAGGGCACATGTCTTAAAGTCACTCCTCCATCAGCCTGGGTTTGTTCAGCTTCTGAGAGAAGCAGTGTTATGGGAAGGATTGTTAACTATTTCCCATACAAGGTTGGAATAAAAGCTGCAGGAGGAGACATGATCCGCCCCCAAGAAGTTACGCCTGCACCGAAGCACAGTGCTATCTTCTCAAAAGAAGAAAACCCCAAACCTCTGGATCCAAATGTGGCCCATATTTTACAGCCTGTTCACCAGCGGGGTTCATTCAGACTTGTGCAGAGTTCCTGGGGTCACCCGGCAGAGCCCGCCATGGGGAGAGACAGTGGCTCAGGCTGGGGTTCTTGGTATATATTCCTCTTTTCTGCCTCCCTGCTCCAACCTCTTCCCTCCCTGGCTGCCAGCTGCAAACAGCTGCCTTTGCTTTACTCCTTATCTTCGATACTATCTGTCCATCTATCTATCTATCTATCTATCTATCTATCTATCTATCTATCTATCTATCTATCTATCATTCCTTGTTCGTCAGCTGGTTTCAGAGTTTGGCCATCTCTGCGCTTCTGGAGCTGGTGTTACATGTCTTCTCAAATGTGTTTGGCTTCTTTTTAGAACTCAGCCCTCAGTTCTTCCTCATTTATACTTGACCCCAAGAATAAAATATCCCTGCTTTCAGCCTTGGATCTCAGGAACCTGTCATCAGGGCTGATGGCCAACCTCTGTGTTCCCTGTCCCCACTGAGTGTGAGAGATGAGGAGGATGTAGACTTTTTTTTTCTTGAAAAAATTATTAGTTGTTCCCAATTATACAGGAATGCAAATTGAAATCTTCAAGTACCATTCATGTCTTCCAGATCAGTAAAAATTAATTAAGTCTGATGACAGCAAGGATGGTGAGCTGTGGGCATCAAGGACCTCTGTGGTGGGAATGTAAATTAGTGCAGTATTTTTGGAGAACAATTTGGAATATCTATTGAAATAGAAGTATTCCTTCCGTGAGAGTCTACCCTGGTTATTTGGCCTAGAGAATGTATTGCATAGGTCTACACTTTGTCCTTGCACCATCATATGAGTCTCACACATGCATGCATACAAATAAGCATAAACACAGAATAATGCTGACCATGCCGCCCAGAGTTGTGGTTTGTGGGATATGGTAATGGCACTGACTCTTACCTTATACAGAAGTTAATACAAATATACAGGACCGACTTTTTTATAGAGCTGTGTAAATTTTAAATGATGTCAAATTAAAAAAGCAACGTCAAAAGGTTATCACGTTCGTGCATATATATACAGGTATAATGTATGCTTTTATTGATAGGCTCATATTTATTAAAAATAAAAACCGTATAGGAAGATGGCAGATTACATGGTGATCTCTGAGGAGGGAGGAGAAGGTATAGACCACGCGGCGTTGAGGGAGGGACAGGGAAGGGGAAATATTGGCCGGTGGCACTGCCTTACAGTTAGGAGGAAGCAAGAAACTCTGCAAGCTGTCACTTGTGACTACAAGCAACAGTGATATTCTGAATATTTCAGAACATGGATGGCTGCTTTCTCAATACCTTTACCAGAAAGAAATGGCCACTGTTCGGGGAGATGGCTCTGCTTATCTGCTGTGAGTGGCAGGGTGCACACCTATACCGAGACATCACATGGTGCCTCATCAATGTGTGGAATTGTTTTCTGTGTGTGCCAGTGGGGGAAAAAAAAAAACGTTTAAAATTTGCGTTAATAAAGAGCAATGGAGGTTCAGCAGATGGAGGTGCTAGTGTGCAGGCCTGATGACCGAAGTTCAATCCCAGATCCCACAAGGTGGCAGGAGAGAACTGACCCCCCAGGGCTGTCCTGTCTTCCACACGAAAGCACCTGAACACATGTTCCACACACACATTAAAAAAAAAAAAATGAAATGAAACTCTACTTGCATGTGGACATTTTTATTTCTTTGAAAGGGAATATGAAGGGAGCAATAGAGAAAGAGGGGGTGAGGTATAGAGAGAAAAGGGAAAGAGGATGAGGGAGAAGGAGAGAGAGACAGAGATTTAAGAAAAGTTTAGCAAAATCTTGGTGATAGATTTATAAAAACATAGTATATTATTCTCTGTTGTTGTGATTGCTACATGTCGTATTTACAAATTTGAATGTGAGAAAGTGATTTGGGGCTGGGTAGATAGCTGTCTTGCTAGGTAAGGAGCTAACTGTAACCGTGAGGATGCATGCCCAGATTCCTGGCACCGACAGAGAAGGCGGGCGTGGCAGCATGGTCTGTAACCCCAGCACCAGGAATCGTGGAGACAGGAGGCTCCTGGGAGCTCACTGACCAGTCAGCCTGGCCTGTTGGTGAGCTCCAGGTTCAGCGAGAGGCCTTGTATCAAAAATAAGGTGGAGAGTAACTGAGGAAGGCCTCTGTCGGTGACCCCCAGGGTCTACTTGCACACACACACACACACACACACACACACACGCACACACACATACACACGAACAGATATGCATATACACACAGAAATGTAGCAAATTATTTTTCTTTATTGGTGGGACTGAATTACCTAATATTTAAAATTTTAAATGCAAGAATGATTTCTCAGACCCACTTTAAAATCTTTTACTCTGGATAATTTTATACATATATCCCATCATCGCTTCTGATTTTCTCCCCACTCTCCTTATTCACCTCCCAACACTTTTCCTTTCTACCTTCATGTCCTCTTTAGACCCACTTTGGTCTTGGAAGACTGGTGTCACCTGAAGATGTGTAGCCTGCACTTTTGGGTGGGGCCCGTGGGAACGTTTGGTCAACCTTTGGTTCCATGACTTCTGTGGCTTTGTGAACACACCTGCCCCAGCTGGAATGTCTGTACCCTGAGTTCTCCTCAGGAGAGGTGAGTGCTCACTGTGAGAGAAACCAAGTCTCCAGGAGGCTTCAGGTCACGGCGGCCATTTCTGTAACTCAGCCTTGAGGTTGCCGGCACAGTGGATCTTGGAGCTGTGGGAATCAGGGCCCCAGGGCAGCCCTGTTGGAGGACCGGGGAAGACAGGGGAAGCTGACACTGAGCCAGCTGCTGTTCCTCTTTGGAAAGGCTGGCGTGTAAGGGGACTTGCCAGGATCAGCCTGCAGAGAGGAGGAAGCCAGGCCCTCAGGGCAAAATTCTGTTGAAGTACGGTAAACTGGGCCCAGGGCTGCTGTTTCCCAGGGCTTACTTCCCCAAATCGGGGCATGCACTACCAGGCCGTGACAGAACCCCGGGATTGCCACGGCCAGGCAAACAGACAGGATCCGAGCCAGTGACTCATGGGGACCTTCCAGGGTACCCTCTCTGCTAGGACCGTTGGGCAGCCGCCTGGAAACGCTGATCACATGTCTGACTGCACTCTGCCTCCGCACCAGAGCAACTTCCTCAGGCTCGCTGTGTCTCTTAACACACGGCCAAGCTCAGGGCCCAGCTAGCAGCCAGAAAGAAACATACACACAAATGGGAACTCATCACTTTGCAAACAAAATGGTGATTCCTTTAATCCTTGGGACCTTTAGCTCTATTTTGTAGCAAGCAGGATCCCACCACCTTCAAAATTCCCTTGTGTGTGTGCATGTGTGTGTATATGTATGCATGTGTATGTGTTTGTGTGTGCATTTATGTGTGTGTGTTTGTGTGTGTTTATGTGTGTATATTATGTATGCATGTATGTGTTATTGTGTATGTGTGTTTATGCATGTGAGTGTGTGTTTTTGTGTTTATTTGTATGTGTCTGAGTGTGTGTGTATTTGAGGATGCGTGTACATGTGGTAAAGATGCTAACCCCCCTTTTCAATCACTCCCCATCTTATGTTTCGAGATAGGGGCTGTCACCAAATTTTCAGATTGCCAACTTGGCTAGGCTGGCTAGTGATCCCTTGCCTCTACCTCCCCAAGATTTTTATGTTGGTGTTGGATATTCAAAGTTGGGTTCTCGAGCTCATGAGGTAAGTGCTTTGACCCACTGAGCTGTCTCCTCAGCCCTTTATCTTTATTTTCTATAGCTCCCCAGGTTTTCAGCAGGCCAGATGGGAGAACCGGTTCTGTGTATGCCTTTGACCCTGGAGTAGGTGTTTCCTAGGATGCTGGTGAAAAAGATCAAATCCCAAATATTTCGTGTTGTTAATAATAACCCAAGACCATGTGGGGTTTCCCATGGACCGGCTGCTGAGCTGAATGTTCTCCGTGGATCATCTAATTAAAATTTCAAAGCAGCACACTGAGATAACTTATTTATTTAACCGAAGAGGAAACTGACCTTCAAATGAGTTAAGGAACTTGCTCAAGGTGATGAAGCAGAATGTGTTTTGACTGCAGAGGGTGAACTTGGTCCTGATATGATCAAAGTGGAAAATCACACCCTCCCTCACACACGTGAATATGCATGTGCACGTATGCATGTTCTCTCTCCCGCCCCCTCTCTCACACACTGTCTCTCACACACACTCTGTCTCTCTCACACACAAACACACACTCTGTCTCATACACACACACACACACACACACTGTCTCTCTCACACATACCTGTCCTTTCTCTCACACACATAATGCACATTCTGTCTCATCCATACACATTTTCTCTCTTATACACACTCTCTCAAAGACACAAGCACACACACACTGTCTCTCACATACATACACATCCTTTCTCTCTTACACACAAACATACACACTGTCTCTCTCACACATACAGGTCCTTTCTCTCACACACATATGCACATTCTTTCTCATATACACATTCTCTTTCTTTCTCTCCTTTCTCTCCTTCTCTCTCTCTCTCTCTCTCTTTCTCTGATTGTCTTTAAACAACTATTGTAAAAACCCTCTTGCTTACTGTTTATTTCCAGAAGACACCCAGAACCTGGATTCTAGTTACTATATCATCATCATCTTTCATCAGCTTCTCTTCTTCTCACTGTGGGGTGTGTGCATATGTAAGCATGTCTCCCTGTGCATCCTATATGGATGGGATCCTGTGCACAAGTGTGCATGCCAGTGTGCTCATGATGCAGAGGACAGAGGAGGAGGAGGAGGTCAGGTGTCCTGCTTTGTCTGTCTCTCTCCATCTTCTCATTAAACCTGAAGCTTGATATTTGCACTAGGTTGGCTGGCCAGGAAGCTCCCAGTCTCTGCCCTAAATGCTGGGGATTGGAGGCACACGGGGCCATGCCTGGCTCTGTTTGTTTGTTTGTTTGTTTGTTTGTTTGTTTGTTTTAACGAGGGTGCTGGGAATTCAAACTCAGGCCATCATGTTTGAGTAATGAGTGCTCTTACTTCTTGAGTCATTTCTCCTGTCATTAGCTTTCTAGTGAGGACCACACAGAGGTCTGTGGAGGGTAACATCTGGTATTTGTATATGTAGGTCAGAGTGGCTTTCACCAGAAAGGAGGTGAGAACACTCTAATTTTAGGGGCCTTGGAAGTTGATGAAATTTTCTCCCCCCCCCACCTCCAAGATAGTGTGATGATGTAATGGAAAAGATGAATGAGATCATGGTTTATCTTGTTCTACTTACAAGCTGTGTACCTCTGAGCAAGTGACTTCCCCTCTCTGGCCTTCTGTTTCCTCATCTGGAAAATAAGGAAATCAGAAGCTGGGCATGGCTCGAATGGTAGAGTGCTTGCTTAGCAGTCAGGAGGCGCTAAGTGAAGAGTTCCATCTTCAGCACCATACACATCCAGTGTAGGGGTGCGCACCTGGATTCACCCGGGTGGTGACTCAGGAGCTAGAGGGAAGAGGATCAGAAGTTCAAGGTCATCTTTGGCTATGAGTTCAAGGCCAGCCTGAGCTATGTGACAGTGAGTCATAAAACACAAACAAAAAAGGGGAAGAAATAAACCAATTGTTTGTAGATCTCCCAGCTTTGTGACCCAAAGGCTACATTTTATCATAGTCTTCTCTATCTACCCGATGGGTTATCTGTTCTGTGGTCATTGGTCCAGCTCTCATGTCTAACTCCACCTTTGTAAGGCGTATTCCAAGCTTATGGTTAACAATGGGCAGGAAACCATCACTACTCCAGAGTGGACAGATCCCTCAGGTAGCAGCAGATGGCCCAAGAATTATTAGAAAAAAAGTCTCACTTTATTATGGAATGAAGATTTTGCGTGTAGATTTCAACTTCATAGGGATAAAAGTTAAAACATGAGAAAACATGCAAGGAAAGCCAAGGCCAAGCTTCCTGTCAGAGCCAGCATCTATGTGGCTCAGAGGAATATGGCTGACAGTGGGTGCTCATGAGAGATGTCGGCTGTCGGTCAGAGCTGGGTACCCAGCTTTGTGTGTCCCACAACACATTCCTTCTGACATCCTCTTTGAAATAAACATGAATGACTGGTAATCTTATGAATATATGTGGGGCCTTTTCTTTTCTTGGAAAGGAGAATTTCTCTTTGTCCTGAAGGAAGAATCTTAGCCCCAATTCATGGCAAGTAGCTTGGAACTGGGAAGGTGGTAAAGCAGGCATGAGGTCAAAAGCAGAGGAGCACCTTTGCTGGGCATGTCACCAGACTGAGTGATGACAGCCCAGTGACTGGTCCTATTTCCCATCATGGTCTGACACTGAGACTGGTTGGTCCAACACATATCATCTTACACTCAATGTAAAAGGCTTCCGGGCTGGAGAGATGGCAGGTTGACCGACTACAAACATGAGGACCTGAGTTCAAGCGCTAGAACCCACTTTTTAAAAGTTGGGTATGGTAGTGTGTGCTTGGAATCCTAGTTCCAGAGTGGTGGAGACAGGAATATCCTTGGGGCTTACTGGCCAGGCAGCCTAACCCACTTGAGAAACTCTATCTGTTTTTTTTTCCAAGACAGGGTTTCTCTGTGTAGCCCTAGCTATCCTGGAACTCACTCTATAGACCAGGTTGGCTTCAACCTCAGAGATTTACTTGCCTCTGCTTCCTAAGTGCTAGGACTAAAGGTGTTCTGTAGTCCAGCTAAGAGACCCCAACATTGGTATTAAAGCTTTGAAGTCACCCACTTTTTGAACCAAGAGATGGGTTTTACAATGCATTCTGTCTTCAGTGTTATCAAAATCTAGAGACGAGGAAAACCATTACATTAACTGGGTTGTCTTGGAAGCTTTATACACACACACATACATACACACACAGACACACATACACACAGGTTTGGGGAGATCAGACTGTTTCATTTCTTTAGAAAACGTGACATTTAGAGTCACACAAAGACTTAAAAAAGACTTTTGGGGCATGAAAACTTAGCTGAGCAAAAGCTGGGAGCAGAGTTTATAAATATTTCACAGAGCAGGAAAGAATGGCAGGAAAGAACTCAGAAGGGGGCTCTTAAGATATTCTCATATTCACTGGGCATGATGGCACAGGCCTTTAATCCCAGCAGTGAGGAGGGAGAGGCAGGTGGATCTCTGTGGGTTTAAGGCCTGCTTCTAGGCTGGCCCGCACTACATAGTGAGACCATGTCTCAAAAACACTGAGATTGTCCCCTCCGCCCCCACCAAAAAATATTCCCATGCCCTCAGCCTGCTGCAAACAAATAAATCCGGATCTCTAGAAGTGGCCCGGGTCTTTGCACTTAGGTACAGCGAAGACTCCTGATGGTCTTGGGGATGTGTCATCACACAGGAAGATGGTGCAACAGTTCATTCCCAGGGAGACGTAAACATGTCTACAACCGCCTCATAAAATCTCAGTGACAAGTAGTAGAGTAGGGTTACACTAGAGCTCCTCCTGGGGACCGTTGAGTTTATTGGTCTTATTTATGAAGCCTGGGTGAGGGGTTACTGACAGGAGCACGGAGGACCCCAGAGTAGCCACGCTGGTCTTCACCCAGCCTGGATCATGGCTTCCCCAGAGCCACTTAGACACAGTCCTGTCTTAGTTACTGTTCTCTGTCTCTATGTGAGGCACCATGACCAAGGCAACTTCTAGAAGGAAGAGTTTCCTCAGGGCTTTCAGTTTCAGAGGCTTCATTCATGACCTTCATGACCATCATGGCAGGGAGCATGGTGGCAGGCAGGCAGACATGGTCTAGAGCAGTACTTGAGCCCTGACATCCCGATGCACAGGCTGTGGCAGAGAGAGCTAATGGGGAACGACCAGCACCTCTGAAACCCCAAAGCTCGCCTCCAGTGACACATTTCCTCCAATGAGGCACATTTCCTCCCTGATCCTTCCCAAACACTTCCACCAAGGGGACTATATTCAAATAGAGAGTCTATAGGGGCCATTTTGATTCAAAGCACCACAGCTTCTCTTCACTTTGCCCAGACTCTAGTACCTCTTGAAACCCACGGCCACTGTGGTTAGGGCAGAATTGCATATGCTGGCTGGGGGAACACCTGAAGTCTCTTGTTAGGGTCCTAAGACCCTCTCCTTTTGTATGAGAGAATGGCAGAGTTGCCATGTTGGACATTTGCAGGCAGGCTCAGCTTATCTGATGAAAATGGTTGCTGTTTTTCTTGGAGGACTATAGGTTTAGGGTAAGAAGAAAGGTTAGCTTTGAAGAATGAAGATGGCCTTCCATTTTAGAACAGGAGTTTTGGACCCAAACAGATCCATAGTGGTGGCTTTTGTGGCAAGCTAACCTGTTTCAGATTTAACCTGAAGGAAGGCTTGGGAGGCTTGCCAGGTCAGTGAGTGGAGGTACGAAGTTCCAGGAGAAAGGTCTAATGCCAGATACGGTGGCAGGAAGATGGATGCCAGAGATGCGAATCAGGAAGAACTGATAGAAGGTGCTAGGATGAAATGCTGAGGAAACTCTTTTGACATCAGCTCAGCAGCAGAGATAGAAATTTCTCTTCATGCAAACGGTCTTGGAGTCACCCAGGTGAAGAAGCCGGCTGGCGACCAAAACCAATCTCTGTATCTCCTTCCTGGTCCTGGATACCAGGAGATCTTCCTTCCTCTCAACTGTGGTACCGGGGGTTGAACCTACGATCTTCTGAATCCTAGGCAAACACTTTGCCACTGAGCTACTTCTTCTAGCCTTTTCATTCCTCCTGTTGCTCTTTATGTCTCCTGAGCGATCACTAGATTTGGGGTTCTTCCTGCCTGCACTGGGAATCCGAAGGGTAATATGTATGGTGTTCTCACTACCCAAGTACTCACTACTTAACAGCCCTCGGCGTGTTGCCCACCTTCAGATTCTCCTGACGTCCCTAGTGACCTATCTTCCCAGACCCAAGATATATATTTAAAAAAGGTCTCAAGTGGTCTAGAAAATGAGCCAAAACAAACCCTTGCTTCCTTAAGTTGCTTTTGTCATGTGCTTTGTGCAACAGTGAGACGAGTAATCAACCCAAATCTCACTTGTCAGTTCTGACTTATGAGTTGTGTCTGCCTGTGTACTGTTGAGTAGCTGAACCTGTGGCTCACCACGTGGATGACGGGCTTAAGGTGCTGTGTGTGTTTTCAAGGACAGTGCACTAAGGAATATGCATGATATGATATCATCAGTTTTCATGAGATGCTGCAGGTGACTTACTTGTAATATGATGCTTAAATATAAAAAGAAACTTGGCCTTGAGGCCTGAACCGTGGTTAGCACTGTGTAGGAACTTCGAATGCTGGCTGGCTTTCCTGTTTGTTTTTTCTTTTTAAAGATTTATTTTATTTCTGTGTGCATACCCCATGTGAGTGAAGGTGCCCAAGGGGGTCAGAAGAGGACAACAGATCCCCCTGCAGCTAGAATTAGCTCAGGTGTGGGCCGCTTGCCCTCTGGAAGAGCAGCAACTGCGCTAGGCCATCTTTCCAGCTCCCGCCAGGCTTTTCTTAGTGCGTCATTCTCAGCTCAGCCCCTTCAATTGGCAGCAGTGGTTTGGAATATTGACACAAGGTCTCTCAGGCCTGGAGTTCACCATGTTGGCTAGGCTGGCTGTTGGCAGATCCCAGGGATCCAGCTGTCTATGGATCCAGAGACAAGGGAACCTGGGAGAACGGGCCTGATAACGGGCAGACTGAAGTCTCTAGTCAGCTTTATTCAGAACATCAGACAGTCTAGACTCTGAGGGTTGAGAGGAGTCATGTGAGTGAAGTGTGCCATCACAGGGGCAAGCTGTGTGCAGACAGGCTGTACACAGTAGAAATGCGGCCTTGGTAGAGGCCTATAGACAAATAACAACAGCTAGTTTTAATGAAGAATCTGGAGTAAAGTCATATTTTCTACGCCTGGGAGGGGTACAAAAGCATAACCCAAGAATGAATGAGTCCATTCATTTTGAAGAAACTGAGGTCACAGGACTGTCTCTTCCCAGGACTCTGTTCTTGGACTGTGTTCCACAATCTGCCTGTCTCTTCCTCCCCAGTGCTAAGATTACAGGCGTGTACAGCAACACCAATGTTGCTTTATGTGTGTTCTGGTATTGATCTCAGGCCTTCACGCTTGCCAGGCATGCACACTGCCTAGTGTTCTGTCTCTCCAGGCCTGTTACCCGATTGCTTTGTTCGAAACACTTTGGTAGATGCTGTGAAGGTTTTGGATCAAATGCCGTGTATGTAGCTGAGGATCAGGACTGTACATACGCTTCGTTTTCGTTTTTCATGCTCTCCGGAACCACTCTCTGTGTCATTGCATTCTGTGGCTGTATTTAGGGCACATTGCTTTCATCCTGGATGAAAGCGGATTTTCAGTGAAACAGACAGAGATGCTCTTGGATTGGTGACCAATAGGCTGTGGAGATGAGTGAGCAGATAACGTCTGGATAAATTACAAACAATTTAATTTCAATTTCAGTAAACTTGTTCTTTGGATGGAGTGATAAAGTCTATCATCTTCCTCCTGGAGCCCTCACAGCCTTTGTGATGTGCTGGTGTGCACAGAACTCGGTAGTCCAGCTGTGGAGCGCCATTCCTCAGGAGCGCTCTGCCATTGCCTTCTGGGCCTGCACTGCGAGGAAGCCTGTCCAGCCTTAGCGGAGCCCACCCTGCTTCTTGGACCTACCTCTGGTAAACCAGTACCAACCTGCAGACAGGGAAATGAGGCGACATGGAGGTGATGATATTGCCTAGTCCTCGTCAGGCCTGGAAGGGCTGTAGCTCTATGAGTGACCTCTGATGACATCAGATGGGGAACCATCAGAGTTCATCCCAGATTACTGACCCCCCAAAAATCATAAAGAAATTTGAAGGCTATTTCTTTTTCTTCCCAGACAGTGTCTAACATATTTTAGGCTGGTCTCAACCTCACTATGTGGCTGAAGATGTCTGAATGTCTGATCCTTTTACTTCTGCTTCCCAAGTGGTGGGATTACAGGCATGGAGCATTTTGCCTGGTGGGATTTTTGGAAATAGAACCCAGGGCCTGGTGCACGCTGGGCAAGCACTTGGTTAACTGAGCCACATCTTCAGCACTTAAAACAGAACAGAACAAAAACCTTATGAAAGAACAGATTTCTTCATGTCATTCTCGTTTGTATTTTGCTTTGGTTGATCTCTTCTCCCCAGTTCCCTCCCTCATGTCTTTGTCCCCATTTCTTACAGTGTCCTTCTGCCTCCCAAAAATTTAACAAACAAAAAATCAGTTATAGAATAACATTGAAGTTCCTGAAAAGGAAATTAAGAAAATAAGCCCATTATCCATAATAATATAAAAAGATAAATAGGAATAGTTTTAAGTAAGCGAGTAAAAAGTGTATATACTGGAAACTAGTAAACATTGAGGAAAGAAGTCGACACGCACACAGTTATACACACACACAAGTCAATGCGCCTTAACTTCTGTTACAGCACGAGGTGGTCTTACACCATTGGTTTTCTGCTCTCCCACGAGGACTCTTGGTTGAGACTGAGCAATGGGTGCTACAGCTTGTTAGTTCCCTGAACTGTCCACCGACGTGTTTCTGCCCAGCTCCTTTGTCTAAGTTACCTGTTTGACTCAGTCTGCTTTTTTGTGTATTTGTTTCTGACAAGTTTTCTTTTTCCACAAAAGGTGGGCAGTGCTACCTCCCCTGTTCTACTGCTGCCTATGGAGTTCTTCAGTAATTGGATTCCCTACAGTTCAGGGACAGAGAGTCTTCTCATGGACCAGTGAGACCATCCCTTGCCTGGATGCCTCCTCTGTCCTTTGCTACCCACTGGAAAAGTCATGGTCTCCAGCAAACTGGACATCACACCAAGAAAGCATATTTATCTCTCTGTTATAAAACAAAGAGCAGGGGTTGAGGATTTAGCTCAGTAGTAGAGGGCTGGCTTTCCACCAAGCACAAGGCCTGGCTTAATCCTCAGCTCCAGAAAAAACAAACAAAACTATGTAGGGGCCGAAGAAGTGTCTCAGTGGAATAGAACTTTGGTCTGGCATGAACAAGGCCCGGGTTCAATCCCCAGCATTGCATAAACTAATTATGGTAGTATACTTGCTATCCCAAGCACTCAGGATGTGGAGGCAGGAGGATCAGAAATCCAAGGTTATCCTCAGCTACATGATGAGTTTGAGGCCAGCCTGGGCTATGTGATATCATTGCTCAAAAAAAAAAAAAAAAAAAAAAGAAAAAGAAAAAGACCTTTTTGTTTTGTTTTGTTTTTTTCTTCTCATTACTACTTGAAACAAACATCCCTCGGATGCTGCTGTTGTCACCAAAGTAAAGACTATATCTTTCTCAATAGAACTTAGGGGACTACTCTTGCCAAGAAAGTGGAAGAGACAAAATATCCAGAATGCCCCGGCAGTACTGCCCCACCCTACTTCTCAGCCTTGATTCTGCGTGTGGCCAGGTGTCTAGGGCATTGAGGGTCCCTTTGCCAGCTGAGTTTGGCAAATTTCCCACACCCAAAATAGCTTGCCTATTTTTTTTGGTGGGGGGGCTCATCATTATGTAGGACGCCATCATTATCTAGCAAATTGCTTTGAAGTGATTATTTAAATTGTGCTTTGGTACAAATCTGGTATACAAATATAATGAGTGACACTGATGATTAAAAATGGTCCTCTTGGAGCCGATACAATAGCTGCCTCTGTCAGTTGGGGCTTGAAGCACAGGCCAGCTGGAAGACTTGAGAAACTTGCATTGTTTATTGAACAGGATTCAGAATCTGTTGGTTGCCCTTGCAGCTCCTGTTCATGAGTGATAAGGTCTGTATAATAGATCCTTGGTCCCCACATGGGGCTTCCCACAAGGGCAGGTGGGCTGGTTCCCTCTGCAGGGTTGGGAGACTGCAGACTCCCAGTCGGGACCCTTAGGGAAGAGGAGGTGGAGAGTGACTCAGAACGGTTTGCTTTCTCCTCTCTCTCTGCTTAGTAGGTTAGAGCAGTTAGAGGTGTGGTGTGGGAGAGATGTAGTGGACCATGACCATGCCTAACACTTTCAGGAAGGCCCAGCCTTATGGATGTTGGATGCTGTGAATTATTTCCTTGGTATGATGGTTTCTACTGACTGTCAACTTGACAGGGTCTAGAATCATCTAGGAAACAAGCCTCTCGTTGCGGTGGGAAGACCCACGCTAATGTGGGTGACCTTATCCCAAGGGCTGGGGCCCTGGACTGAACATAAAGGAGAAGGTGAGCTGAGCACAGCATCTCTCTGCTCCCTGACTGGGGTGCACAGCTGAGCACAGCATCTTCCTGCTCCCTGACTGGGGTGCACAGCGACCAGCCGCCTCACCCTCCTGCCGCCATGTCTTCCCACCATAATGGATTCTGTGTGCCAGAATCAGCCTTTCCTCTTTTAAGTTGAATTTTGTCAGGAGCTTGGTCACAACGGTGAGAAAAGTAACTAATGCGCTTGGGGAGTTTGGACAGTGGAGGCGGGAGCTGAACCGAGGGTGGGTTTAATGCAGAGGAGAATTTAAAGGAATCAAAATCCTTGATGAACTTGGACTCCCGTATCAGAGCACCTGGATCACTCAGGAGAAAAACTTTGAGGTTACCTCCTAGCAGCCAAGAACATTCAGCTTCCCCAAAAATGTTCTACAGGGAATTCTGATAATGCAGGACCTCATTTGTGGCTGTCCATGAAACCCCTCAGGGTAGCTTCTGACATTGCAACATGACCTTGTACTCTCCAAGTTCACACTTGAGAACTGCTCAGCTCAGATACACACATGCACCACATGGAGAAAGTTGGGGGGGGGAGAGGGAGAGAGACAGACAGAGAGAAAGAGGGAGAGAGACACCCACCCACCCATAGTGCCTTGAGTAAAGTTTCCATTTTGTATGGTGCACATTCATAGCTCTGCTGAGGTGCATGCGGCCCATAGAGCACAGGCTAGACACGCCTATGAGTCTAATCCAGACACCGGCAAACATTTCTCAGCAGATTCCTAATTTTTTCTTTTCTTAGATACTTGATATTTTAAGCTTTGTATGCCTCCTGTCTTCTCTACCTCAGGTTTCACTCTGTTTAAACAGCCTGGTAAAATGTGAAAGCCATTTGTGTCTTAAGGGCCATAATCACCTCCTTGTCTCGTGCAGTACCTTCTGTGACAATGTGCTGGATTTTATTTCTTTTTAAATTTTGAGTCTGGGTCTCATGCAGTCAACGCTATGTAACTGAGCATGACCTTGAACTTCTGATCCTCCTGCCTCTACATCTTAAGTTCTAGCATTCCAGCAGACATGGGCCACATAGCTGGTGTATTCAGTGCTTTGTGCATAGATATTAGAGCAACACTCTAGCAGCTAAATTGCTAGCCCCAGCTCTACATCTTTTTCTCTTTGGCATATCATCATTGTTATAATTTTGCAGTGCTGGACACCAAACCCAGGGCCTCATGCATTAAAGGCGAGTGCCTTGGCACTCAGTTATATCTCTAGTCCTGAATCTATCTATCTACCTACTTTTTTTTTTATTTATCATCATTATCATCATAATTTTACAGTCTGTGTTGATGGCATTGAAATCAAACAGTTGGAACTCAGCAGTGGATCTCAGATCTAGGTCTTTCTCTTGGAGTGAGACTGGGACTGAAGAGCTGCACAGCCTCCTGGCACGCACTGCCGCTGCTGCTGCTTGCTGTGATGACCATCAGTCACTTAGCTGTCTCGATGCCCACAGCCCCCGTCGAACCTTGGAGACAAGCATCTACTGCCTAGCATTTGTGAAGACTTCAAATATGCCAGGATGTTTTCCTGTTCCTCTCCCCAAGGCTCACCTTCCTGCCCTGAGAGTTCATCGCAGAAGCAGCAAGCTTTCAGCCATTTTACTCTGTTAGCAGCCAGTGCCTGTAACACCCACAGTAATTGATCAGTTGATGGCTAGATGCTTTGACCCCACTGGCTTTCCTACCTTTTCTTTCTTTCTTTCTTTCCTGTTGAACTCTAGGGAGTCAAGGCAGTTCAAAATGTGTGCTTTGTGGAATTCCTAACAGTCTGTTGACACATGAATGCTCATGCTGCTCTCTTGGCCCTGAGTGTTTCTTTGGCCAAAGCTTGCCTCAGTCTTTGTGATCTGCTTTCCATGTGCAGAGTGTGGATGTCCTTGCGTGGGAGGAAACTGAGTGCTTCTGAGCCTGTGGGGCCTCAGCTGGAATATAGGTCAGGTTTCTAGGGGTGTTGGTTAAGAAGCCGGGATTGATGTCGTTCAGTCAGTAGAGTCTTGCTTACACACACACAGGTCTGGTTCTGTCTCCAGCTCCGTTTGTCAGGTGTGGTGGCATGGCTGCACAGCTGTAATCCCGGCACTCAGGAGACAGAAACAGAAATGTTTTAGTTAGGGACTGTTGCTGTGATGAAACACCATAATCGCAACAACGTGGCAAGTAAAGGGTTTATCTTACACCTCCACAGTTGACCATCAGAGGAAGTCAAAACAGGAACTCAAAAACAGGGCTGGAACCTGCATGCAGGAGCAGATGCAGAGGCCGTGGGGGGGTGCTGTGTGCTGGCTTGCTCCTCATGGCTTGCTCAGCCTGCTTTCCAATAGACCCCAGGACCCTCAGCCCCGGATGGCACCACCCACAGTGTGTCCCCTCCCTCATAACCACTAATTAAGAAAATGCCTTACATCTGGATCTTATGGAGGCCTTTTCTCAGTTGAGGTTCTTTCAGATAACTCTAGCTTGTGTAAAGTTGATGTAAGACTAGCCAGCATAAAGGATTAGGAGGATTAGGAGTTCAAGGTCATCCTTGACTCCATAGTGAGCTGAGGGCGGCCTGGGGTATAGAAGACCCCGGGGGTGGGGATAGGAGCTGAGGAGCAAAGAAAGAAAGGACAAAGGAGCCAAGCCAGCATCTACTTAGAAACCCCAACATTCATTGCACTCTCCAAGACCAAACACAGAGGTTTGGGGCCAAGGTGCCCCACTGTGGTCTGCTTTGGGTGTGCTTGCGACTCAGCCAACTCCTCACTCTCTCTGTTTGCCTCCAGGTATTCATCTCTCCTGGAGTAATTCCTTTCTCTCGGACGTTATCCTTACCAGATGGCAAGTCTGTCAGAATCTTTTTGGACGTTGAACATGGAATTGCTGATTTACCTGCTTCAAACAGTAAGCGACTCGAACCATCACATGTGGCAGGAGTCAGGAAGCAGGCGCTGCAAGATTGTGAGCTCTTTCTTCTCTTTGCTTCTACACTTGGTGTGTTGGCTTTAACTATGTGCCAGCTTTTCTTCGGGGTTCAAGAAGTCTTCGTAACTCTACATGTCGTATTATCATAATATCTGAGTGTGGAAAAGAGACCTTTGCCTTACATATCTTTTTGGTCTATAAGAACAATTCTTTCCAGCAACAAGAGCTTCTTAACCCCTTTCTCTTATTGCCCATTAGCCATAAGCTAATGTGCCCATGTCTAAATCAATGCTGATATGGCATGTGAACCATAGGCTGTGTAGTCCAATGTGGCATCTTCTGAGGCCAGGCTTCCTGAGAACACAAGAGCTCACTAGGGATGCAGCCACTTGTAGAATCCTGCTGAAGATAAAAGGAGGGGAGGCAGGCTGGGGAGATGACGCTGTGGATAAAGTGCTTTCCGTGCAAGCACGGGGACCTAAGTTTTCTCTCCAGCACCTGTGTAAAAAGCCAGTTGTGGAGGTGTGCCCCTGTATCCCTGCACTGGGAGTCAGAGGCTGGAGAACCCCGGGGCCTTTCTGGCCACTCAGGCTAGCTGAAATGGTGAGTTCCGGGGTTAGTGAGATAGCTTGTCTCAATGAATAGGGTCTCTCTCTTTTCCTGTGCGCGTGTGTGCGAACACACACACACACAATGAGAAAATACCTAAAAGTATAACACAGAACACTCCCTAGAATCTTCCCTCGTTGAGATGCTAAAGGACCAAGCATCCAGAGTTCTGAGGGCTAGACACAGAAAATAACTTTAGAAATACTGAAAGTGCCTTCTATCTTCAAACTGCATTTAGAAAAGAACTGTAAGTCTTCTTGATCCCAGCTTTCATTATTGAGTGGCCACTAGAGGAGCAGAGCTGATAGCATGAATATATATCAAAAAGCCTTATTAGAATGACTTACACAGTAGGGGCTGAGTCGTCCACACTGGCCATCTGCTAGCTTCAGAGGCGGAGAACCCACTAGGATGGATGGCTCTCCTGGTCCAACTTGGTTTTGAAAGCTTGGAGTGTTCCTGAAGAATCTCATTCAGTCCACATCAGCAGGCTGAAGAAGCTGGCGTCTGAAGGCAGCTGAGGATGTCAGCACCAGCACGAGGGTAGACACTCGCCAGCAAGAAGCGCAGGCTAGCAGGCAAACAGCACTGTCTTCCCTCAGACCTCATATATCTGGCTGGAAGGTCTGCCCCACAGAGGGGGTGGGGCGGGGGAAGGCCTTCTCCCTCAGTTGATCCTTCCTGGAAATGCTCTCACAGGCCTGCCCAGAGACATGCCTGTAGTTTATTCCAGATCCAATCAAGCTGGCAATTAAGAGTAACCCTCGCGTGCTCCCATCCTCGGCCCCAGGGCTTCGAGAAAGGCAACCATTATTTACTGAGTACCTACTAGGTTCCAGGCATGTGGAAAGGGAGGCTTCTAACACACAGCTGCACACTGGCCACGCTGAGTGATCACGTCTCTCTCACAGACTGGGGAACTGGCGCCCAGAAGCTCAGCCCTCGGGGCTCAGCCTGAGGGCATGGCTGAGCCAGGAGCCAGCAAGTGCTGTCTGACCCAGGCGCTGTCCTCAGAGAGAAGTCCCATCTAGCCCTGTTCTCAGGGAGTTCTTTCTGAAAGGTTACCCAGGGTAACTGCACTTCATTCTTCACACATTCAGGATGAAACCCTCTTTTTGACGGGAGAAGAAATTAGTCACTACCTTGAGACCCTTCTGTGAAGCCCAGGAAGTTGGAAGCTTTGATGACTAGCCCAATTTAAACAAACAAACAAACAAACAAAGAGTCAGGGTCATGGGCTGCATTGCTAGACTGACTGAATACATCTCAGCTCTAGCATTTTGGGTGCATCACTACGAGCAAGATGTGCAGCCTCCGCATGCTGACCCACACCGTGGGTGCTGTGAGGTTGAGTTAGGGACCCAGCGAAGGGCTGGTGATATGGTCCAGCAGGCAAAGGTGCCGTGGTGCAAATCCTGACCCCCTGAGTCTAATACTCAGGACCTACGTGGTGGAAAGAGATAACAGACTTCTACGAGTTACCCTCTGACCCTCACCTGTGCACCTGTGGGATGCACACCAACCCCATGTGCGCAGGCACAAAATCCAAGAACGCAGTGTAGGTCAGTGGAGCTTGCCTTCAATTCATACTGTCCCTCTGCACACACGGATGATCTAAGACGCAGCTGTTCCGTTTCCTTGCTCCAACAAAACCGGCTTAAGGGAGGAGGGGTTGATCTTGACTCACACCTTGACGGTACATCATGGGGCAGCCCCACCGTGGGAAGCCATGGGGGCAGAAGCCGGGGGCAGGAGCCGGGGGCAGCAGGCGCAGTGGGCAGGAGCCGGGGGCAGGAGCTGGGGGCAGCAGGCGCGGGGGCAGGAGCCGGGGGCAGGAGCAGGGGCAGCAGGCGCAGCGGGCAGCAGGGCACATGCGTCCACAGCCAGGATGCGGAGGGAGAGAGGGCTGCTGAGCTCAGCTCATTTTCTCCTGTCTACTCGGCGCAGGCCCCAGCCCACGGGATGTTGCCATCTACATTTGGGGTAGATTTCCCCACTTGGTTAACCTGGTCTGGATCACCCCACACAGACACGGCGAGGGATTTGTTTCCACTGTTATTCTAAATCTTAACGGAGTTGTCCATCAAGATGGCCGTCACAGGGCCCCTCCCTCAGCCCCCTAGTGTGTCAGTGTCTCACACCGCTGCCTGGGTGTGCACAGCAGAGCCTTAGGCTGCAGCTGCAGTTTTCTCAGGACGACACCTGACCCTCTGAGGCCCTTGATCCCCAACTCTTTGGTGTGAACATCAAGGTCACCAGGCAGCTTTGGCTGAAGCTGTGACTTCTGGGTGTGCTGGCTACCCAAGAGGTGACAGAGGGACTCCACTCTGCCCTCGGTGGAGGCACCAGCCTGCCCTTTGCTTTCTCTTATGCTGTTTATTTAAACGTAGCCTTTCATGCTAGAGTCTCCCCGAAACCACTGCTGCTCAGGAGAGTCGTGACAGTGCAGGCAAAAAGTTCAGCAGGAGAATCCTCCTACGTGGCCCTGGTCAAAGCTTGGGCTGGAGCATCAGGAAGTCCCCTAGCCTCGGTTTCCTCTCCTGTGAACTAGATCCGGTCTTATCAGACTGTACCCTCATTGAGAAATCCCCTGGTGTAGAAATGGAGACAGGTGGCTAAGAAATGGGGCAGCCCAGGCCCGCCTCCAGGCGGCTGGCTGGCCGAGAGGAGCAGGCCTTGCTGCTGCAGCTCCTGTCAGTCGTCCTGTCGGCTCCACAGGTCTGCGTGCAGCTCCTCCGCCCACCCAGAACTTCCCAGCCTGCGGCTGCCCAGGGCTCCCAGGAGACTAATTATCCAATGGGAAAATTAAGGCCTAAAGCCTGGCTGGGGTTTGCTGGAATATGGTAGGACAAGGACCATTAAGGCGTGAGGAAAGGAGAGGAAGGAGGTCAGGGAGAGGCAGCATGTGAGTGCAGGTGCACACGGTTATGCTCGCGTGTGCACGCGCGTTTGTTCACAAGCGTGCCTGTGTAGTTCCTCAGTTGCTATCTGCCTTGGTTTTTAGGACAATGTGTCTTATTGGCCTGGAACACCCCAAGCTGGCTAGGCTGGTGGGCCAGTGGGTACCAGAGATGCCCCTGTCTGCACATCCCCAGTGCAGAATTTACCAGTGCATGCCCCACAATACAAGAACAAAACAAAGCCGTGAGTTCTGGATGTCACACTTAGGTCCTTGTGCCTGAAAGGCACGGTCTTTACCATCAGAGCCATCTCCGCAGACCCCCAAGACAAATTTGAAGAGACTAGATAAAAGACCACAGAGGTGTGGATGGTGGGTAGGAGTGACCCTTTCTAGAATTGCCTGTGCATTTGCAATCTGGTACACAGAATGCTGAAGGACAAACACTCTCTCTCTCTCTCTCTCTCTCTCTCTCCTTCTCTCTCTCTCTCACACATACACTTCCTCAGGTGGATGTTCATTCCCATAGCTCCTATCGCTGGAGTTTGTGTATTCATGAAGGATTCTCACAGCCTGCTTTCCTGGGTGGGTGGGTGGGCTTGCAATGGTCCACCCGAGGTCTCCTGTGGTCTCCCTCTCCTCTTCTACATCATCATGCTGAGATGTTTTCAAGGAGGGTCAGCTTAGGGCAGAGCCCAGTGACACTGAAACTCCCTGCTAGCCCCAGAACTTGACAGACCTCTTCTGTCCCGCAAAGCAAGCTTTGGGGGCTGAAACCCAGCCCAGGAGATCTGACTTCTCAAAGGCCAGTTTCATCTTTTCACTTCAAAGAAAATTGGTTTTATACCCAATCCCCAGTTTGGTGGTCTTAGACCTGCCCTTTAGGCTAAATGGGACCTATGGTCTTTTCTTTATATTCTTTTGGGAAAGCCAAGATCCCAACTCTGCCTGACTCCCTAAGTTAGCTTAGAGTGTGGCAACCTTGATGATTCTGTTCCCCGACACCTTCAGTGCCCTGTCCTCCATTTATCTGTCTCTATTTCATTCATTTTCCTGTTTCTAACATTCCCCATCTCTTTATGCCTCTTATGAAAAGCCATTCTTGGACTGGAATCAGCATTAGCTTCAGAGATCATGTAAGAGTATTCCCTAACAGTTTCAGACACACCCACCCCACTCAAGATGAAGTCCTTTCCTCAGAGCCCCACTATGTTTCTGAAGCTCTGCAGCTTCCATTAATGGATTCTTATCACACTTTGCTTAATTACCCCCTTCCCCCCATGACATTCACGAAACAGTGAAGAATCCCTTCATATAGTCCGTCCTGTCTAGCATGATGCCCAAACATGGTAGGCTCTTGAAGAACTTCCTCTACAAGTGCTTTTCGGTGTTTTATGGTTTGTTGCAAGGGTTCAAGGACAATCCAGTTGATAAAAGGGAAGGAGTGGTGAGTGGACAGAAAGGGACATTCTGCACTGGCTGCCTGCCGTCTCTCAGGTGGCCCCAACACCTGGTCCTGTCAACAGCAACTTTACCTTTGCCTGTCTTATATTTGCATGCACACATATTACACTTTAGATACTATGGCTAAGGGTCCAGATGTGTAGTTTAGTCAGTAGAATGCTTGCCTTGTATGCATGAAGTCCTGGGTTCCATTCCCAGCGATATATAAAACAGGAGTGCTGGTTCATACCCGCAATCCCAATACTGGGGAGGTAGAGGCAGGAAGAGCCGAAGGCCAAGGTCACCTTCAGCTAGTTGAAGGCCAACCTGAGCTATATGAGACCCTCTCTCAAGAAATTATGTCTATAATAGATAATATACATCATATATAAAACAACATCTAATATTCATATTGTGTTCATAATATAACAAGAGGATATATATGTATACATATAACTTTTTTGTTAAAATGGTTCTGTGTTAAGAATTTTGAAACATTCAGTTATGGACTCTCCACACCTCATGATGCTGTGACGGCGTCATGCTGAGCTAGAGGTCAAAGCCTGGTAGGTGAATGACAGTCAAGGAGGCTCGTCCGAAACTCCAGACCTGCCTCTCTCAGCTGTCTGCACAACTGGACTATCCCAGTTCTAAGGCCACAACCAGAGTGAGTTGAGCCTGAGGAGTCAGAAATTTTGAAGGTTTCCAGGTAAATTCTAACAGGGAGCCAATGTTGAGAACCTCAGTTTTTGTCAAAGCATTCTGGCTGCTCAAAACACAGCTGGATTCTAGGGCTGGGGAGATGGTTTAGTCAGTAAGATGTTTACTTTGCCAGTGTGAGAACCCGAGTTTTATCTCTAGAGCCCATGTGAAAAAGCGCAGATGGTGACACATGCTTGTAATCCCAACCATAGGGAGATGAAGACAAGGAAATCCCTGCAACTCACTGGTTACTTAGCTTAGCATATTTGTTGAGTTCCCTGCTGGGAGAGAAACCATGTCTCAGCACACAATGAATTATAAATGTTCTCTGAAGTATTTCTCTCTAGGAGGGCCTTGAAGCGAGGTGAAGCATTCTCTCTCTCTCTCTCTCTCTCTCTCTCTCAACTCCTATGTGTACTTTCTCAGAGTCTGCATCAGGTTGTTTTTCAGCTTGCAAAGACCATGGCCCTTGCAGGAGGCAGTTTCCAGTTGACAAGGATCACTTGCTTTCTCACGAGGCTGTTTATGAGCTGACAAAGGTCATGTGCCTCTCACAAAGCTGTTATTGGCTGTGGGTTGCTGCATCCCACACTTGGGATTACAACAAAAACGTATTTACATAATATAACCAAAACTTCCATTACAGTTACCTCTTTTAGAATTGCCCCATAAACCCCTCAACATTATAGGCCATTGCCAATGCTATAGATTACCTCTAGAACTTGGCAGTAAGTTTCTATTGCTGAAGACGCTACATACTTGAGTCATAAAACATGGAAAAATTGAGCTGGCACTCTTTGGGAAGCATCTGTTCCAGCTAATTTTCATAGTGCAGTGAGGTGCTGCACAAAGCACTGGGTAGAAAATAATTGGCAACATTACCCACCTATGAACGCTGAGGGCACAGTAATGGTTGGCTTGGCAGGACATGCCCACTGGTGCCAATAGTGGCTTGAACATCACGACAGTAACCAACCACTTTCTGACTGCACTTAAGGCCCATCACACAAGATGAAACCCATACTAGATAGCACACTGTACAGGACAACCTACGGCTGTTCTTACGCTGAATGGACGTGGCAGTGGACCAGCTCCTACTGACTCATTGCTCTACTTACAGATTACTGCATCTCCTAACCTTCATCAGAGAAGCTTCTATTTGCAGTAGGTAGTGATAAAATTCAAGGACCCACAACTGGGTCAAGGTACAGGGAATAAGAGACTTCAGCATGCTTAGCACTAAATGGTATAGCATTCAAAGGCTCAGGAATCACTATGAAAGAGGGAGCAGGAAGATTGTAAGAGCCAGAGGTGGTGGATGGCTACCAGGAAACTGTCTTCCTGGACAGAGAAGGGCAGTTACATACATGAGCTCACAGTGATTGTGACAGAATGCACAAGGCCTGCGCAAACTCACGCCAGACAGAATCCCAGTGTAGAGAGGTGAGGTGGGCAGAAGCTCCACTCCTGGATACAGAGATACTGGCAATTGATGATTGCTGGGAGAAAGTCAGTTTCCTTTAAGAGCGTTTAAAGGAAACACTGTCCAGTGGAAGGCTTCCCTCCAAGAATGTTTGGGCAGCATAAACTGAAATTGGTGCATTTAAAAAAGGAAAAATAGGCCAGGCAATGGTGCTGCATGACTTTAAACCCAGTATTTGGGAGGCAGAGGCAGGCAGAACTTCATGAGTTTGAGGCCAGCCTAGTCTACACAGTGAGTTTCAGGATAGCCAAGGCTACACAGAGAGAAACCCTATCTCACAAAACAAAACAAACCAACAAAAAGGAAAATAAAAAAGAGGACACCAAGTTGGGTGGGTAGGAAAAGGGAGATAAACATTATCAAAACATATTGCAGTAAATTTTAAAAGAACTAATGAAAAAACAAACAGCCCCAACAAAGGTAGCTCCTGAGGAATGACAGCTGAGACTTTCCAGCCTCCACCCCCTCACCCTCACTAACAGACTTAAACTTGGCTCATTTCTATGCACTTATATTTACTTCATACTAATTTGATTCGGGATCTCTTTGAGAATCCACTGGAAATTGTGTATCTATTTTCCCAGGAATGGATGTTCCAATTTTCATGACATTTCAGCAAATCAGACACCATCAGTGAGGCTTTCCCTACCCGTCCCACCCTAACCAAGCATGGCGCAGACTCTCATCCTCCCGTCATGTATCAGGCTTCCTCTGCAGCTTGTCACTTGGCACCAACACGGTAAGCACCTCACTGGGGCCCACCTCCCCTTAAGCAAGACTCCTAGGATTCTGCATTTGGGATGGTCCCCGTGTTTCTTGCGTGTCTTTGTGTGTATAAGTATGTATACGTGTGTGCATGAGCATGTGTACGCGTTGTTGGCTTGTTTGTTTAGTGTGTGCCCACATGCACACAGACCTGTCGGGATATGTGAGAAGGTCGGAAGACAGCTTACAGAACTGAGTTCCCTTACTCTGCATGCGGGTTTCAGGCACTGAACCAAAGTTGTTAGGATTGGTGTCAAACACCTCCATGTACCGAGCCATCCTATCACCTCTCACTTTGTTTTTCGAGACAGATCTGCTGACCTGGAGTTCATTGATCTGGCTTGGCTCAATAGCCAGGGCCTCCAGAGATCTGCCTATTTTTACCTCTTCGGTAACGGGATCACAAACTCACCCACACTTGCTTTCTCATGCGGTGCTGGAGCTCTGCGTTAGGTCCTCATGGTTGCACATCAAACACTTGATCAAACAGGCCGTTTCCCAGACCCCTGCGTTTCGTCTGAAGGCTGAGATCTGAGAGCTAGAGGATTGGCTGCTAGCCACTGAATTCCTCTCCCTCAGCACACAGGTGTGCGGCCTCGTGACAGGAGTATGGTGGGAAGGCTGGTGTGACACAGGTGTGCGGCCTCGTGACAGGAGTATGGTGGGAAGGCTGGTGTGACACAGGTGTGCTTCCTTCCCTGTGGCGGGAAGGCTGGTGTGACACAGGTGTGCTTCCTTCCCTGTGGCGGGAAGGCTGGTGTGAGGAGTGACTCATTGTCTTTCACCTCTCATCACTTGGAATTTCACATCTGTCCGCGTTCCTACACTCATTAGCATCTCAAGTAGGATGAGTACTGATTCTTTAAAGTTTTTCATTGGCCTTCAGTGGCCCACAGGGGGAATCGCATCCCTACATTTTAAGTAAACAAAAGGCTTTTCAAGGTCTGGGCACCTGTCTGCAAGCCCACCGACCTCACCCACATCCCGCAGGGACGTCTTCCTGTAGCTCCTAGAGCAGCCACTCTGCTTCCTTCCCTGGGTGTTACCCTGGAGGGACCTGTGCAAGACTCTGCACCTCAGAGTGTGAGCCAAGTCCTCGGTGACAGACCAGGCCCTCTGTGGGGTGTCTGAGGCTCCTGTTACCTCTCTGGCCTCCCTGCCCGCCCCCAAATACCACCTGAACCTGACAATTTTGTCTGCTTCCTAGGACACAGCATGGTGGGTTTAACATCATCAGAAAAATGTAGTCTTCGTTCTGAGGGTTCAGAACTGGAAACCAAGATGCTAGCGAAGGAAAGCCTTTCTTGGGCCTCCTGCCAGCACTAGGTGTGTGCAGTGACCGTGCCATTCTTTGGCTGTGTCCCTGTGTTGTCATGTGGCCTTTCTCCTGTGTTCCCACTCTGTCTTTTCCTGTCAGGGTGACCAGTTACAGTTGACACTGTTCGAGCCGCTGCGACCAAACACCTGACAGAAGCAACCAAGAAGGAAGGGCTTAGAGTTTGAGGGGACTGTCCATCATGGTGGGGTGTCATGGCAACAGGAACAGGAAACAGCAGGTCAAATGGCATCCACAGTCAGGAAGCAGAGGGAGTTGAAGGCTGGCGCCCTGTAGTGTTCGTTTTTATAATTCTATTTGGGGTGTTCAGTCCTAGCTCCTTTCCACCAACCCCCCCAACCTTAGGTAGGAGAGAGATTAGTGCGGAGAGGGGACGCAGACCCCTTTACTTCTTGGGTTTAGGGTCAGTGGGTTTCGCTGGAGCTATACCAATCTCCGTCAACAGCAAACTCACCAGTGGTCTCCTCCAAGCCACTGTACCCCAAAGTGTTTCTCTCCATCTGTTTGCTCCAACCTGCCACACTGTCCATCCTCTGGTCTCTGCAAATTGCTACACACCAACACCACACAGGCCATGGCATGCTTTCTCTTGTTTGGCTCTCATATTTATATCCTCAGAGCTCTAGCCCACACCCCTTTTCACGCTGCACCAGCTGGCAAAAGCCACGCCCCGCACCAGACAATTAACAGCTGTGAACAAACTAAAGCCCAACTAAAATCCCACACTTGGGATTAAAACAAAAACATATTTACATAGCATAACTGAGTTTACAAAGAAACCAAAACTTCCATTATGGTGTTCGGCTTGCTTTCTCTATTTTATTTCTTTTCAGTGTTGGAGTCCAGCCTAAAGAATGGTGCCAACCACAATAAAGATGGGCCATCCCACCTCAATTAATCCCAACTAGAAATTTCCTCACAGACATGTTCAGAGGTTTTCAAGGTTATTCTAGACCCTCTCAAGTTGATACTTGATTTTAATCACCACACCAGCCATATTGGGTTTGGTGTCTCCAACTGCAATGTCACCTAACCCAAAATAATTACATCTGTTATAACCCAAATTCCAAATAAGGAGTCCATGCTGGGGAATTAGGACTTTCAAGTGCTTTCTTGTGGGGAGGAAGCATAATTTAGCAATAATGTACCCCTCTTTGATTTTGTCTCAGCCACATGCAGAGTTCTCAGACTTAGCAAACAAAAATATCAGACACCCAACTACTACCAACTACACCCAGCATCCAATAAACAGAAATGTCCTAAATGTTCAGATAAACTGTGTCCCCAAATATTCCACAGAATATCCATCCAATATCTGGGATATATTTACACTACACACGTATTTTGGTTTATCTGGAATTTGACTTTAAGCAGGTGTCCTAGTTAGGGTTTCTATTGCTGTGATGAAACACTATGGCCAAAACAAGCCGGGGAAGAAAGGGTTTGTTTGGCTTCTGCTTCCACACTGTAGTCCATCACTCAAAGAAGTCAGGGCAGGAGCTGATTCAGAGGCCAGGGAGGGTGCTGCTTACTGGCTTGCTCAGCCTGCCTTCTTACAGAACCCAGGACCAACAGACCAGGGATGGCACCACCCACAAAGGTATGGGCCCTCCTACATCAATCACTCATTAAGAACGTGCCCTACAGG